>NW_022436961.1:26228967-26376070 GCF_009761245.1 Sapajus apella
GCGCCCGGCCAGTTATCTTTTTAATGCATGGTTTGATTTCCAAATAAGCTGTGAATAGGAACTGAGTCTTAGGCTTCTTATATCTCCCCTAGTACCTAGATCTCTGGTGAACATGTGCTCGTTACTCAATAAATATGTGTTGGTTGATTGAATGTGAATCCAACCCATCAGCGTTTGCTGCCTTTCTTAAGACTGTGAGGGGACTGTGTTCTGAGTTTAGGGACCATGCATAGAGCTCTGCTCGGCCTGCAAGTGTGGGAAATGAGTTAATTTCTTTTTAATTAGGGCATTACTCTGAACTCAGAATTTTCACTATTAAAGCCCCAATTTTCTGTATTAAAGTTCTTACCTTACCACTTAGCCTTTGGCAATGGCCATAATAAGCAATGCCTCAGCATGGATTTGTTTACTATCCCTGAATCTTTAGGTTTCTGGCTAGTGGAGCTGAGCGTAGTGGAAACAGCACAGTGGGAACATCAATCTAATACTGGTCTTCTGACGTCTTGTGACCAATCATGTTTTCTTTCTTTCTTTCTTTCTTTTTTTTTTTTTTTTTTTTTTTTTTTTTTTTTTTTTTTTTTTTTTGTGGGTGACTTTGGGTAAGTTACTTGACCTCTCTGTCTATAAAATTTAAATTAAAATCTCTATTTTAAATTAACCAAGTAGGGTGTTGAAAAGTACTTATGATTACAGTGCCTAGCATGCAGTAGCTGCTTAAGAATGGTGGTTGCACCTGAGTTGAACAGCAGCAGTCAGGGAGGCTATGCACTCAGTCCACAGGAAGGGCTGGGGTGACTTAAAGGCACCAGGAAAGCTCCTTTCCACTGTCTTTGAATAGATCCTCCACGAATGCCTGAAATTCCACTTTGAGAAGAATGAAGATTCTGAAGATTCGTCCCTCTGATCTATCATTGCTATGCTCAAGTTGCACTTTGAAAAATGCTCCTTAATAATACCTTTAAAATGTGAAGAGTTACGTGTTGAGTCCTAATACCACAATGCATATTCATTTATAGGGAAACGGCAGTCAGCATGATCTTACTTATGCCCTGGGCAGCTGTGGAAATTGGATTTGGGGAGAAAAGGAAGGAGAAAGAAGTTTGGGGGATGTGGGAAGCAGACTCCCAAGTGAGCAGATTTGTAAGTCAGTATGAGCATGGCCTGCTGGCACCCCTGTACTTCAATGTGTTATGATAAAGTCAAGAAGATGGCAATAAATTACAAACATCTAATCTTCCATTGGCATTTTTCATGAATGTCAGTGTGACTTTGAGTTTCCGGACGGATGTGGGACTCCTTCAGATGATGAGTCTGCTCTGGTAGGTCTTCCAGGGACCACAGATAGGTCCCATTCTCATTCTCTCCTATAGAAAATGAAGTACTAAGGGGAAGGTGTGTCCCTAAAGAAATAACAAGTACAGTTTTTATTGCAGTTTGTGGGTTCCAAGCCACAGTTCCAGCCAATAGCATATGATTCAGTATCATCCCTCAGTATGAGCTTGTTTCATTCTGCTCCTCTCCTGTGTTTCTTTGAAAAGGAATTTATGTGAACAGCGCTGTGCTTTCAATGCCCTAGGTCCGCTGTGCAAATAACACATTTCCATCTCAGTGTGTTCACCTGGAGAAAGATTTTATTAGGTAAATAAAGCAGTCAGTCACCTTCACATTAGAATAAATACAAAGATGTCCAGCCTTTTGTCCTTTCTCCTTCTTTGCCAAAGGAAACGACCCACTCACCTCAATGAATTGTTCCTCATGTGGGTTCATGGGGGAGAAGATGTTTCCAGCAGGAGAAGATGAGGCATTTGCTTGACAACATTTCAGAGCTGTGGCTTCTGGTTTTAGCTTTGTCAATCAGCAGGCAGCATTTCTCTGACTGTAAATCTAGGTTAGTTTACAGACATGCTCCTAAGGAATGAAAAACTGAATCAGTTCCTTTGGCCCTGACACAGAGAGGTGGCTGCTGAGTTGAGGAAGTCATCAGCAGGAGATCTCAGGTTCCAATGAGTTAATGAACTTGTATTCACCCAAATATATCAATGAGGTAAAGTTAATTGTCTGTCTTTTGCTATTTTCACAGACACCTCTTGAGTTTCGTGTTTTGATTATTTTTCCCCCTTTGAACTTATCTGGAAGCTCATTGAACCTGGATTCCCTTAAATCAAAACATTGTGGAGGTGAAGGATCGGAGAGCAACAGGACATGGTTTGCTTCTGACCCTTGGAGCCTCTTGGGACAGGCTTGGGCCCTGGGGACACAGAGGGCAGGCTGGGATGGGGAAGAGAGACAAGAAAGGAAAATCTCTGCTCTGGCTCCCAGCCCCTTCCGTTAAGATGAGAGCTGGTGGGGGAAAATTGAGTCTTTTCTGAAGCTAGGCTGCTGACATAGACGACTGAAGTGAAGACGTCTTGTGTCTGTTTCCGAAGTGAGTCTCTGAGTCACGAGAACAGCGATCTAAGAGAAAAAGAAAATGTCGCAGAACAGTGGGCCTGGAGAGGATCTTTATAGTAATCTATTGTTCTTCTCCACAAAGGCCAGAAACTGGCTGCCCCATCAAGCTGACTTTACAGTAAGGGGCAAGGGGGATGTTTTATCTGTGGAACGCCGCTCAAAGCCTGAGCGATTTCTCACAAAAGTGCCAGGACTCCAAAGAACGCCCATCATTTCCAATAGCCAAGCCATTGACAAGAAAACAAAAATGGTTGCTGGTTTACCCTGGTTGCTTTTCTCACTAAATGTTGCCTCTTTTTTGTTTCAAAATACAAACATGAGCACTCCTTCCTTGTAGCCTGCAAAGGGATGGTGTCATTGAGAAGAGATTATTGTTTGGAGCAGGGGTCAGGAGACCTTTTCTGGAAAGGGCCAGACAATAAGTATTTCAGCCTGTGTAGGCCATATAGTCTCCTGCCACTATAGTCTGAAAGGTGTGGCTGTGGCTGTGCTCCAATAAAACTTTATTATTTGAATGACACACATATGTATGTTATGTGTCATGAAATAATCTTTTTTTGACTTTTCTTCCCCTGTCATTAAAAAATGTCAAAGCCATTTTTAGCTTATTTTCCCCCGCCTTTAAACTTATCTGGAAGCTCATTGAACCTGGATTCCCTTAAATAATAACATTGTAGAGGTGAAAGACTGGATAGCAGTCATCCACGTGGCAGGCTGGATTTGTCCTGTGGTCCGGAGTTTTTTGGCTTCTATGGTCTAGGGTAAAGAAAGTCAAAATGAGTAAGAAAAACACTTTTAATGTCAACTGTATTGAAGTATACTTTACATACAATAAAATGTGCTCATTTAAAATATACAGTTTAGTAAATATTGACAAATAATACTGTCATGTAACCACCTCCCCAAGCAAGATGGAGAATATTTCTGTCACCCTAGAAAGCTCCCTTGTTCCTCTTCTCAATCAGTCTTACCACCACCCCAGCCAAGGACAAGAATGGCCTGATTTCTGCCACTTCATAGGCCATACCCTGTTTTCTAGAGCTCGATAGGATTACATAGCATGTCCTCTTTTGTGTCTGGCTTCTTTTGCCTTGCATGATATTTTTGAGATTCTTCTATGTTACTACATGAATCAACAGTTCATTTCTTTTTACTGCTGAATACTCTTCCATTGTATGGGCAAACCACAATGTATTTAACCATTTACCTCCTGATGGATTTCTATTTTTCTTCTAATATACATAAAGATTCTACTGAACTTTCATACACAAATCTTTGCGTGAACATGATTTTCCTATATCTTGAGTAAATGCCTAAGAATGAAATTGCTGTATCATATTTGACTTCATAAGAAACTGTGAGATTTTCCAAAGTGGTTGTACCACTGCTGGTGAGTGGTTGTACATTATTACCAGCAGTGTCTGAGAGTTCTGCTTACTCTTCATCCTCACTAACACTAGTGGATACATGGCGGCATCTTACTACACTTTTAATTTTCATTTCTCAGATGACTAGCTATATTGGACATCTTTCCATGAACTTATTAGGCATTTGTACAACTTCTGGTCTATTAACATCTTTTGCCAATTTTTGTTAGTGTTTTTTTTTTTTTCATTGTATTCCATTTTTTAAAATTATACTTTAAGCTCTGGGGTACATGTGCAGAATGTGCAGGTTTGTTGCATAGGTATCAACTTCCGCTTATGAGTGAGAACATGTAATGTTTGGTTTTCTGTTCTTGTGTTAGTTTGCTGAGAATGATGTTTTCCAGATTCATCCATGTCCCTGCAAAGGACATGAACTCATCTTTTTTCATGGCTGCATAGTATTCCATGGTGTATATGTGCCATATTTTCTTTATCCAGTCTATCATTGATGGGCATTTGGGTTGGTTCCAAGTCTTTGCTATTGTACAGTGCTACAATAAATATATGTGTGCATGTGTCTTTACACTCCTTTGGGTACATACCCAGTAATGGGTTTGCTGGGTCAAATGGTATTTCTAGTTCTAGATCCTTGAGGAATTTGCCACACTGTTTTCCACAATGGTTGAACTAATTTACACTCCTACCAATGGTGTAAAAGTGTTCCTATTTCTCCACATCCTCTCCAGCACCTGTTGTCTCCTGACTCTTTAATGATTGTCATTTTAACTGGCATGAGATGGTATCTCATTGTGGTTTTGATTTGCGTTTCTCTAATGACCAGTGATGATGAGCTTTTTTTCATATGTTTGTTGGGTGAATAAATGTCTCCTTTTGAGAAGTGTCTGTTCATATCCTTCACCCAGTTTTTGATGGGGTTGTGTTCGTTTGTTTCTTGTAAATTTGGTTAAGTTCTTTGCAGATTCTGGATATTAGCCCTTTGTCAGATGGATATATTGCAAAAATTTTCTCCCATTCTTTAGGTTGCCTGTTCGTTCTGATGATAGTTTCTTTTGCTGTGCAGAAACTCTTTAGTTTAATTAGATCACATTTATCTATTTTGGCTTTTGTTGCCATTGCTTTTGGTGTTTTAGTCATGAAATCTTTGCCCATGCCTATGTCCTGAATGAATTGTGTAGGTTTTCTTCTAGAGTTTTTATGGTTTTTGGTCTTACATTTAAGTCTTTAATCCATCTTGAGTTAATTTTTATATAAGGTGTAAGGAAGGGATACAGTTTCAACTTTCTGCTTATGGCTAGCCAGTTGTCTCAGCATCATTTATTAAATAGGGAATTCTTTCCCCATTACTTGTTTTTGTCAGGTTTTTCAAAGGTCAGATGATTGTAGATGTGTGGCATTATTTCTGAAGCCTCTGTTCTGTTCCATTAATCTATATATCTGTTTTGGTACCAGTACCATGCTGTTTTGATTACTGTAACCTTGTAGTATAGTTTGAAGTCAGGTAGCATAATGCCTTCAACTCTATTCTTTTGGTTAGGATTGTCTTGGCTATGCAGGCTCTTCTTTGGTTCCATATGAAGTTTAAGGTGTTTTTTTCCAGTTCTGTGAAGAAGGTCAATGGTAGTTTGATGGGGATAGCATCAGATCTATAAATTACTTTGGGCAGTATGCCCATTTTCATGATATTGATTCTTCCTAACCATGGGCATGGAATGTTTTTCCATTTGTTTGTGTCCTCTCTTATTTCCTTGAGCAGTGGTTTGTAGATCTCCTTAAAGAGGTCCTTCACATCCCTTGTAAGTTGTATTCCTAGGTATTTTATTCTCTTTGTAGCAACTGTGAATGGGAGTTTACTCATGATTTGGCAATCTGTTTCTCTGCTATTGGTGTATAGGAATGCTTGTGATTTCTGCACATTTATTTTGTATCTTGAGACTTTGCTGAAGTTGCTTTCAGCTTAAGGAGAGTTTGAGCTGAGACAATGGGGTCTTCTAAATATACAATCATGTTATCTGCAAATAGAGACAATTTGACTTCATCTTTTCCTAGTTGAATGCCCATTTTTAATTTCACTTGCCTGGTTGCCCTGGCCAGAACTTCCAATACGATGTTGAATAGGAGTGGTGAGAGAGGGAATCCTTGTCTTGTGCCAGTTTTCAAAGGGAATGTTTCCAGTAAAAATATGGAACGGTTAATGAATTTGCCTATCATCGTTGCTCAGGGGCCATGCTAATCTTCTCTGTATTCTTCCAATGTTAGTATATGTGCTGCTGAAGTGAGTGCTTTTGCCGATTTGTAATTGGGTTATTTTTCCCCTATTATGAGTTCTCTGTATATTTTGGATATAAGTTTTTTGGTCAGATATATATATTGCAAATATCATCTCCCAGTCTGTAGTTAGGATTTTCATTTTCTTAATAGGGTATTTTGATGATCAGGTGTTTTAAATGTGATAAAGAGCAATTCATCAATTTTTTTTTATGGCTCATAGAAAAAAATTCTTAACATTTAAAACTTCATGGATCCTTGTGTGATGGTGGGTATTAATTCCGTATCTAAGTTGGAGAAAATTACATAACACGAAAGCCACTGTTAAGTTTCCTTAACAGCTTTTTTGAGATATAATTGACATGCTGTACAATTCACCCATTTAAAGTGTACAATCCAATGGTTTTCAGTATAATCACAGAGTCATGCATCTATCACTGCGGTCAACATTAAAACATTTTATTTACCTCAAAAAGAAACGCTGTGCCCTTTAGTTATCACTCCTCTCCTTCCATTCTCCCCCCTACCCCCCACACCTATGCAAACAGTGATTTACTTTCTGTCTTTGTGGATTACCCTATTCTGACATTTCATATGTTGAAATTTGTGGTCTTCTGTGACTGGTCTCCTTCACTTCAAATAATCATTTTAAGGTTTATCCATGTTGTAGGTTTTATCGATACTTCATTTCTTATTTATGGCTGAATAATTGTTGATGGATATATCACATTTTGTTTATCCATTCGTCAGCTGATGAACATTTGAGTTCTTTCCACTTTTTGTTGTTATGAAGAACACTGCTACAAACATCTGGGTACAAGCTTTTGTACGGACATGTTTTCACTTCTTTTGGGTATTTGCCTAGGAGTGGAATTGCCGATCATTTGGTAACTCTATGTATAATTGTTTGAGAAATTGTCAGACTACTTTCCACAGTTAATATACAATCAGAGTGTTTTCTGATTTCTCTATATCCACATCTAGATGTATTCTCTGACTTTTTGATTCTGGCCATCCTAGTGGACATAAAGTGGCATCTTACTGTGGATTTGATTTGCCTTTCCCTGGTAACTGTACAATCTTTCTTGGAGAAATATCTATGTTGGTTCTTTGGTCATTTTAAGATGGTTTTTATGGAGAGTTTATCATGTAAATATGCTTGATGAAGTCATTGGCCACTGGTGACTGAACTCAATCCCCAGCCCTTCTCTCCTCCCCAGAATTCCAGGGTGGGGGTGAAAGTTCCAGTCCTCTAATCACATGGTTGGTTCCTCTGGGGACCAGGCCCCATCCTCCTTTAGCATAAAATCAGGTATAGTTGAAAGGGGCTTATTATGAATAACGAAAGATGCTCCTCTCATCATCACTCAGGAAATTCCAAAGGTTTTAAGAATCTCAGGCAGAGACCAAATATGTATTTCACAGTATATCCCAATATTATATGCTCTCGCCCAATTTAGACTTTGGGCATATCTCTGAGCAGCCATGGAAATATCAGAGCTAAAAACTCCCAGGCAGAACTGAACATCCTTGCCAGAATTCACTTGGTTTTCCCTTTCCGGTACTGTGTTTTGATTTTAATCGTATCAGAAACCAGATCTGAAGTTCTTCCTGCAAACTACTCTTCTGTTCCAGGGCAGAAGGAAGTTTAATGGGAGGCTTTTCCAGAAAATGATGGCAGAGGATCCATCTCCTTGACTCATGGCAACAGGCCATGATCTGGAAAAAAGCAAGGCAACAAGGAAATGTTGCCGAGCTGATCATATCGGCTGGAACCCTTGCTCTCTCCAGGAGCTGAGGCTCGCAGTTGTGTTTGCTACTGGGGATGGCTGTAGAACTGTCTAGTATTATAAGGACCTGGGTATGTGGGAGCTGAGAGCTCTTGACCGGCTGTGTAATTAAAAGGGGACATGCATTAAAACAGTGTATCCTGCACATCCCTGGTCCTTTGCCAGGGGCCGCACAATGCATGGTGTGTACTTTGCTACTTCATTCTGATGGGGTTTGGCAGCCTCTGGGGCAGTGGGAGGTGCAGAGCCTCATAAATACCACATTTGCTTGTAAGCCCAAAGTTCCTAGGTTCTATTTCTGCTTTGTCTCCGTTTAGGAACCAAACTGGAAATGGTTGCTTGGTTTCCTTTCTCCAATACTTGGGGGCCCGTGAGGACTCTTCAGATAGTGTATGTACCCAAAGACTTGCTAGAATCTCCTGTTCTGACTGGTTAGCTCAGCTGGTTGGAAGTGGGCATTAACAGAAGCTGAAGTGTGGCTCTTTTTCTTTGTGGGCACATTGGCTTTGCTCTGTTTCATGGCCATGGCCTGTATCTCTAGCTCCAATCAGGTAAAAATGTCCTGGGTGAATTAATGCAGATTAAATGCCTCACCTAAGATACAACTTGGTAGGTATTTAATCTGTGTTTGTGAAATGAATGAATGCAAATCATTCAGAGAATCACAGAATGACAATAAAAAATGATTTTAGAGACCACCTGCTGCATCTCTTTGCAATATTATTAGTCAGGGAAAAACAATTCTGAGCCTTATTTGACTATTTACAGTTACTATGTAATTTTTCTCAATTGGAGGGACAGAATTGCATTTTATTTATGCAATCCTTTATGTCCTCTCCAGCACCCAGGGCCCTGCCTGGCAATTAGCTGAAACTCAGATGGCAGTGCCCAGCGACCCCCAGCTCTGACAATGGCCCTTCCTAAATGGGCTCCCTGTCCAAACAGTACACTGGGTATAAAGGCTATTATAATTACAGGGTATTGAGTACAGAAACCTGTAATCTAGGGAAGAATTCACCCAGAGCAGTTCCTCCTCCACTGGGAACATAGCCTACACCAAGCAGCGTGGAGATCTTGGTGCTCTGAGAAGGCCTGGCCTGTGGCGCTGCTACTGAGAAGGTACCTGTGGGCCCTGGGGGCAGACTTGGGGCTGCTGAAGGCTGCACAGGAGGAAGGACCACCTCAACTTGTCAGTGAACAGAAGGAAGAACTGAACACAAGCCTCTCTGCCTTTGCTTAGGCCCAGGACTGAAGAAAATTAATCCATGTGCAGTTGAATGACACCACTTGAGATGAGATGGGAAGAGAAGCCCATGTGACTTGATAGGAAAATCAACTTCATAGAGCCACATAAATTAAGCAAAGACTTTCTCCAGGGAAAGATCCTTGGGCTGCTCTAATGAATCCAGTTTGACTCTAAATTGCAGCGGAGTGGTCTTTGGGATGCATATAGGAAACTGTTGTGTAAAGAGACAGAATCCAGGATTAGAGTCTGAGAGGTGCAGCAGGAGTTAGAGTGGAGACTTGGTGGCTTTAATGTAGCAGAGAAGGAGTCATTACGTGAGGGAGGGAAGGGCAGTGCCCACTCTCGTCAACCCAGGCTGGAAGTGTGGGTCTCTGCTGAGCAGGTGTACTACTCACAAAGCCCCCCAGGGCTGTATGTCCTTGTGCCACTCTCCATGGTGTAGCCCTTTAAGGAATTTCAGTGGCTAGGTTTTTTTTTTTTTTTTAATGTTGGTTTTTTGGAAGTATTTGTGGGTCTCTGGAGGGGATGCCTGTCCTTCCATGTTGGTGCAATAGAAAGGCCCAAGTGTGGCTCCCAAAACAGCTGGATGGAGCTGTGACAGAGGCTCCCCAGCTCTGGCTTTGAGAAGACCCAGCAGGGCTGGGAGAATTGCTACACAGGAGGCCGAGGGTAAGGCCTGCCTCTGCTCTCTGGAGGCCTTGGCCACACCAGCCTTCTGGCTGTTGCTCACAGACTTCTCTCCACTGTAAATGTTTTCCTTCCATCTTTCCACTCATCTGAGTCCTTCCAGCCTTCAGAGTTTAGCTCAAATCCCCATGCTACCACAAAAACTGCTGGCTCTCCAGAGAAGACAGCTTTTGTCTCTGTAACTCCTTTAAGCTATTATACACTAGCTTTATCATCAGAGGGGCTGAGTTCAAATCCTGGTTCTGCCATCTGTCATCCATATGACTTGGCAAATTACTTAACCTCTCTGAGCCTTGGTTTCCTTATCTAAAACAGAAATAATTATAATTGCAGTCATCCTAGCATTTCTTCATGGAGGCTATTGTGAACATTAAGTGAGATAATATATGTGAAGTATTAGTAAATACATGGTAAGCATTTAATAAAGGTTACTTGTTATTACCAGTTATTTGACACTCAGCCTTATATTGCTAACATTTTCAGGTGTGACATTCTCTCTTTTTGTGAGAGTATAATTTCCTTGATGCCATATACATTGTTATTTTTCTATTCAATAAATATTTGTTGTGTGTCATACTGTGTATTTTAATTTATTTATAAATTTTTACTTTATTTGATAGACAATGATTGTATATATTATTATATTTCTGAGGTACAGTGTGAAAGTGTGATGTTTTGCTATGTGTTTGCATTGTGGAATAATTAAATCAAGGTAATTAACAAATCTATCACACATACACTTTTTTTTTTTTTTTTTTTTTTTTTGAGATGCAGTCTTGCTCTGTCACCCAGGCTGGAGTGCAGTGGCATGATCTTGGCTTACTCCAACCTCCATCTCCCAGGTTCAAGTGATTCTCCTGCCTCCGCCTCCCAAGTAGCTGGGACTATAGGCACACACCACCATACCCGGCTAATTTTTGTGTTTTTAGAAGAGATGGTGTTTCACTCTGTTGGCCAGGCTGGTCTCGAACTCATGACCTCAAGTGATCTGCCTGCTTCGGCCTCCCAAAGTGCTGGGATTACAGGCGTGAGCCACAGCACCTGGCCTATTTATATACTTGTGGTTTTTTTTGTTTGTTTTTTCTTGATTTTTTATGGGGAATATACCGTATATTTTAAAATAGCCTTTAATTTTAGAAAAGTTTTAGATTTTCAGAAAAATCATTTAGATACTACAGAAAGTACTATATGCCCTTGAGAACTTTTATGCCCTCTCCAATTTCCCTGTTATGAACTTCTCACATTACGGTGACACATTTGTTACAACTAATGAACTGATACGGATACATTATTAATAACTGACATCTACCGATATATTTTTTCAGGTTTCATTAATATTTACCTAATGTCATCTTTCTGTTTGAGGACCCCATGTGGGATACCACAGTACATTTGGTCATGTCTCCTGAGACTCCTCTTGGCTGTGAGTTTCTCAGACTTTCCTTGTTCTTGATGACTTTGACAGTTTTGAGAAGTATTGGTCAGGTATATTGTAGGATGCCCTTTATTGAAATGCATCTGATGCTTTTCTCATGATTATACTGGATTCATGGGTTTGGGGGAGGAAGGTCAGAGAGGTAAATTGCCATTTTCACCATGTTATATGTAGGGTACATGCTATCAACTGACCTTGATCACATGGATAAAGTGGTATTTGTCATGTTTCTCCATGGCAAAGTTCCTTCCCTTTTCCCTCTTTCCAAGCTGCACTCTTTGGAAGGAAGTCATTATTTTCAGCCCATCTTAAGGACTGAAGAGCGAAGTATTCCACCTTCTTCCTTGAGGGTGGAATATCTACATAAATTATTTCCAATTTTTCTGCACAGGATTTTTTTTTCTCATCTATTCATTCACTTATTCATTTAATCAGTAATTTATTGTTACATGGGCTCATGTGTATTTATTTCATGCTTTGGGTTATAATCCATTATTCCTTTATTTATTTTATTACTTAAATTATTTCATATCTGGCCACTGGGATCTCTTTCAGTTGGCTCCTGTGTCCCTTTGACATACTCCCATGATTGTGTGTGTGTGTGAGTTTAACGCTTTCTTACTTTCTAAAACTATGAGATGTTCCAGGCTCATCTTCTGTATTTCCTGTAGAGATGGGGTTTCACCATGTTGTCTAGGCTGGTCTTGAACTCCTGAGCCCAGGTGATCTGACTGCCTTGGCCTCCCAAAGTGCTGGGATTACAGGAATGAGCCATTGCACCCAGCCTACTGAGTTAAAAAAATTTACATACATTGAGCATCACTCTTCGTGCTGTAAAGTTGTATCAGTTTTGATAAATGCATAATGTCAGGTATCCACTCTTATAATGTTACATAGAAGTTTCACTGCCCTAAAAATCCCCTGTGCTCCTTCCCTTACTCTCCCACATTGCTGGCAATCATGGATTAAAAAAAAAAAAAGAAAGAAAGAAACCTATTTCTATAGTTTTGCTCTTTCCAGAATGTATAATTAGAATCATATAGTATGTAGCATTATCATGATGGCCTGTTTCACCTGTCACTATGGATTTAAAGTTTCTCCATATTTTTTCATAGTTTGATAGCTCATTTTAAAATAATTAATACTGTCCCATTGCACCGAGGCACCACAGTTTGTTTATTCATTCATGTATTCAATGATATTTTGGTTGCTTCCACTTTTTGGCAATTCGTGTGCATGTTTCGTGTGAACATGGTTTTCAAATCAATTGACCAGAAACCAGGAACACAATTGCAGGGTCATATGGTGAGACTATGTATAGCATTCTAAGAAACAACTGTCTTCCAAGGTGACTGTACCATTTTTCATTTCCACCAGCAATGAATGCAAATTCCTACTGCTTCAAATACCTACTAGCATTTGGCATTTTCAGTTTTTTTTTTTTTTTTTTTATTTCAGCAATTCTAATAGGTGTATAGTATTATCTCATTGTTGTTTTACATTGCTATTCTCTAATTACAAATAATGTTTAGCATCTTTTTATAGGCTTATTTCCCATCTGTATATCTTTGGTGAGATGCCTGTTCAAATGTTTTGTCCATTTTAAAATAGGGTTGTTTGTTTCCTTATTGCTAACTTTTAAGGAGTCTCTGTATATTTTGGCAATGAATCCTTTATCAGATAAGTGATTGCAAATATTTTCTCCCAGTCTATGGTTTGTCTTTTCATTCTCTTAAATGCATCTTTCAAAAAGCAAAAGTTTTTAATTTTAATGAGCTCTAACATCAGTTTTCTCTTTGGTCAAAATTATTCATGGATTATTCTTTTGGTATTGTATTTAAAAACTCATCAGAAACCCCAAGTGGCATAGATTTTTTGTGTTTTCTTTTAGAAATTCTATAGCATTGTATGTTTTATTTAGGTCTATGTATGATCCACTTTGAGTTGACTTTTGTGAAAAGTATAAGGTCTGTGCCTAGATTATTATTATTTTTTACATATGGATATCTAATTGTTCCAGCCCTATTTGTTGAAAAGACTATCATTTCCCCCATTTAATTTCATTTGCTGCTCTTTTGTCAAAGATGCCTATATTTACATGGGTCTATTTCTAGGCTCTCTATTCTGTTCCATTGATCTATGTCTCTCTTCTTTAAAAACCACACTGCCTTGGTTACTGTAGCTTACAGTAAGTCTTGAGATCAGATCGTTTCAGTCCTTCAAATTCTTTCTTCTCTTTTAGTATGATGGGTAGTCTGGCTCTTTTGCCTTCATATTGCATTTTAAACTTCATTGATTCATCAAGGTCTAGCTTAGAGCCTTACTTAGTTACCGAATTACATACTGAATATGTATTAATTGTGTACTGTTTGTTTACCTCTGAGTACAACTAAAGTCATTTTAAGATTGCTGGAAAATATTTTAAGTTACCTTAGCTTTTTCATCTGAAATTTTTTCTGCAGTTACAAGTTATATATTTATATTTTACCATTATGATGAGAAATAAAATAAATTATTACCATTATGATGACTAGTAGGCACCAGAATTCTTCTTAAAGAAAAAATGCCATTGTTTGGAAAAAATATTTTGATAAGTTGCTAAGAAAAGAAGGTAAAATTTTCAAAGATGTAAGTCAAGACAACAACAAAAAGTATTGCCCTGCTTGAACCAAGGAGAGGGTACTCTGTGTTCCCAAGAGGGAGGATACAGAAGAGAGGGAAGGAAAGACTAAGAAAGGAGATTGGAGGAATTAACAGATGAAATAAAGCTGAGATCCACATACAATGAAGCAACCATTATAAATTCCACCATATAAGATTAGGGGTACCTGATGTTGAAATTGAAAATCTTCCTGCTGTTGTGATACGACACTCACTTTTGTCCCTAACCCCCTCGACCAATCCTCAGTAAAGTCTACCACACTTATGAATGCTTTGTGTCAAAGTTTTCTTTCTTTCTTTCTTTCTTTTTTTTTAAGGAATTCAAGAAAGAACTTGAGTTATACTTTTGCAGTGAAGAGAGAACACCTGGGGAAGCTGAGAATGAAATGAGCCCACCAGGACCTACCAACCGTCTTGATGAGGTTTGGATCTTACAGGGCATGAATGGTGGTTGGAGACAAGCTTATCTGGTTCCGAGGGGCCAGGAGACCTCAGCTAGGCCAGCCTCTGCATTGCACATATTACAATAAGGATGCCTGTATTGTTATATACTTATCAAATTAATAGCATGATTTCCTTTGACTGTATTTAACAGTCATGCGAAGCAAACCCTTCTTGTAGATTGTGCAAATTTAACTCAACCCACATTGGGCTGAACATTGTGACAAATTACTAGGGATGAACTACTTGAATAACACTTTATATGCAAACTGTATTTTTACATTTTCATGCATTCGAACTTGTATGGTTAGGAGAAGAGTCTGTCAGCTTCAAAAATAGATGAAAAATCATTAAATATTGACTGGTAGAGCTGGAAGAGATCTCAGCAACCACTTTGTAGATGAGCAAACTACGATATAGAGAAATGGATAACTTCCCAACTTCATACAGCCTTTGAACAGTAGATTCATTGGAACACTTAAAGGAGAGTCTTCTTTCCCTGCTAGGGGAATTTCTGCCATGAGCCACTCCTGTAGTACTCAAGGGTCTAACTTGGCTATGGGAAAGGCTCCATCTCAAAAATGTTTATGTCTTTGGTTCCTTTCCTCTTACAAAAGAAGGCTGGAGAAAGTTTAAAAAGGCCCACATGGTCATAAAACACGGAACTACAGCTTTTTCTGAAGCCATCCCTTTTGTCCAAATTTTGGGGACTTTACGTGGATGGGGAGCAAGCAGTTTACTTGGGCTTTTTCCTACTTCCTACCTCTCCCAGGACTGGGAGAGTCAACTAAAAACCAGTCAATATATGTTTCATTTTTGTTTTCTGTATAAATAGTTGTCTTATCTGAAATGACCTTTTTCCAAGAGCTAATAGCCATAAATTTTTGCAGCTGGACATGTTTAGAAATGCCTCTTAGCTATTTTTGTTGATTTATTTTCTTTGTCCATATTTATGCAATCCAGCTTTGGGCATAGAAGCAAGCAGCTCTGATCTCTGTTCCTCTACTTCTAATGATTTAAATTCAGGGGACATAGTTCTTTTTCCATGGGAATGGCCCCATATTGGATTCTATGGAGTCATAGCTCAGCCCAGGAGATATTACTCTCTTGTAGACTCAAGTTGAATTCTTTCTGTGGCAACTTTTTCTGCATTTCCTTCAGAGTCTGTTTTGAAATGTTTTTATCTATCTATCTATCTACCTGCCTACCTATCTACTTCCAATT
The DNA here is from genome assembly GCF_009761245.1 of Sapajus apella. Classification (NCBI taxonomy): domain Eukaryota; kingdom Metazoa; phylum Chordata; class Mammalia; order Primates; family Cebidae; genus Sapajus; species Sapajus apella. Next base: position 26,244,556 of record NW_022436961.1, read on the forward strand.
TCCATGTTCAATAATATAATAGTTTTATATTATAGAATATTAACTCACTGGCATATTAAGTAACCACAAAAATGCACATGAAAATATCATCTACTGTGTAGCTTCATGGAAAAGCACATCTGAAACATATTACATGACTATTCCATATATTTAATTATAATCTGAAAAATTTATATAACATGTGGATAGAGTTTAGACATGTTCTCAAAAAGAGAAAAGTGAACTGGCAATTCTTAATGGCCGAATATATGCTAGATTTATCTCATTTAACCCTTAGAACAATCCTGTAAATTAGGCAGGATTACCTCCATTTGAAGATGTAGAATCTGAGTCTCAATGGATCAAATAACTTGTCTAAAGCCACACAGCTAGTATTCATGTAAAGGTATAGCCAGGTTTCTAGGTTAGTCCTAAAGCCGAAATCTCTACTCTTTTCATTATGCCATGCTACATTTAGAGAAACCCAAGCAACGATAGACTTAGGTAAAGGGCTTAGAATTATAGCATTTTGGGTCAAAAATGAAAGTAAATACAAAAACATTTTTGTCCCTTTTCATCTTCGCTGTATTAATAATTTCTGAGTTGGAGGAAAGGACACATGAATGACACAACAGAGAGAAATCATCATCCCTCTCTGTCCTTTTGCTTCTAGAACAATGTTATTACCTCTCTCTCTCTGGATATCCATTTTCCAGGCCACAATATATATGTTCTAAGGTCTAAAGTCAAAAGGATTCCAAGAAAGGAAAGCAATAACTTAAGCCCAGAATGTAAGACTAAGCAATAAAATAATCAGAATTATCTGACTTACAGGCAGGACTAAACTTAGATAAAATTTAGAAATAGAAATATAAGTTTATCTTTTTCTTCTCAAGCCTCCAGAATGCTTTCCCTCCTCTTTTATACAAATTTGTTTTCCATATCACATAGTGCTCTGTTGAAATTAAGAAAATTATTCATATTAGGAATAAATAATTCAATATGTTTAATTCATTACTTTTCCCATGAATATTCATATTTTAATTGGAAATAAATTCTTAAGGTTCAAGAATGAGTCTCTACAGGTTGAATTTCAGATATTAATCAGCAGGTATCAATCAAGCATTACATTTTCCCTGTCCTTGAAATCACACAAGTGGCTTTCTTATGAATCAAAGATGGGACATGCAAAGCTGATTTGATTCAATTAATCACCAGAAGAATTAATTTCTACATTTAACAGAGGAGTAGCTGAAACTCACAGAAATTGGGCGATCTGTCTACATCTCACAATTTGTAGGTGGCAGATGGGTTGCAACCAGATACTTCTCTCTAGAGCAATAAAACAAGAGGGTTGGCAAGGATCTTAGAGCACACCATGCTGTTCATCCTTCTCAAGACCTCCTTACCAAGTGATCATCAGTTTTGAGAAACTTCCCCAGTGACACAGAACACACATCAGCCCAATATTTTAGCAGACTATGGTGATCTCAGTCCTATGTCACCTTGAAGATTTCACCTAGGACAACACAGAAAAGATCTAGCCCTTCTTCTCTTCCTTGAACCCCATGCCTCCCCCACCCCCAGCACTGACTTCCCTTTTTCAGGTTAGATATTCCTAGTTTCTCCTACTTTTGTTCATGTGACATGTTTATACTCTTGCATCTCCTCAGTTACGCTCTTCTGAACTTGCTGTAGTTTTTCCCAAAGTATGGTGTGTAGAACTGGACCTCGTACTCCAGGTGAAGTCTGAACTCACTCATTCATCTGCTCATTCATTCGACATATATTTGATCAGTGTTAAATCTGTCTGATCAGTACCGAGGAGGGAGGGGACACTTAGCTCCATTGCTCGAGATGCCATACACTACTGGTCGGTGCCTAAAATCAAATTAGTTCTGTTTTTTAGGGGTTCCTTGTGAATGAGTTCTCTGGAGCTTTCCGCCATGACCTCCTATGTAGTGTGCTTCGTTCTCTGCCAAGCTGCTTCTCTGTGTGTGAAGCTGGCCCTTTTTGTATGGGGGTGTGTGCCTGCACAGGATTTCATAAAACCTATTTGGGTTGTAATGAGGACACATTTTCTCAGATCCCAGTCCAGCTTTTGTTCCTTCCTGATGCCAAAGTTGACATGCCTCCAGTCTGTCTCTATAATAAAAATCTAATCTCCAGGATGTGGAACCATGTCTCTGCTCAGGGGTCAATCAAGAGCCAACGAGAGGGGTCGTGAGCTCACATGTGTACAAAGATGCTTCTGTAGCCCATGGAAAACTACCCACCTGGTTCTTTCTCCTTGCTTTGGACTCTTCATGGTCCCTCCTCCTTCTCTTTTACGCTTCCCATGCAGTTAAACTGGCTCAAAGCAAAGAAAGGGAACAACCTAGTAACAGGGGACACGACTGAAGTCAAGGCTTGAGAGACATTTCTGAAGGTGGAATTCTGTAGATAGGAGACTGCAGAACTCTGAAATCCACACTGCGGGTGTCTTTAAGTGTCTTTTCTTGTCTGCGCCATTATCCTTCACCTTGTTCATTTTTTTTTTTAAATCTAAAGAATTACTTTCACCAGAATTTCTTGATACAATTTGCAGTTTACAGAGGGTCTTGTCTATGCATTTTACAGATGAGGAAAATTAAAAACCCAGAGAAATCCTTTGTAGGAGTCACACTGAGGACCCTGGGACCTTTGTCCTAAACTTTGATGATCAGTTCACTCTGGTAATTTGTGTCTTTTGCTAAGGAAGCAACTAAAGAAAAACCGGCACCCTCTGTGAGTCTCTCTAACTTAATCCAAAAGTCTTTCATGCTGTTACCTTCATTATGTTGGAGTTTTTCCCCCCACAGGAAGTAGCTTGTGGAACATCTAACTAGAGCTCTGCTAAAGCGAATTAAGCACCTTCTCATGTATCTTTACTCACTGCAATCTTTCATGCCCACTCTGCATAGTCACCTACCATCCAAGTCTTTGCAAAGCAGGAGAACCTGTACAAATTAGCCTTCCAAAAGGGGAAAAAAACCCTTAAAGGATGTAAATATAAACCAGGTCTCAGCATGGAGTGAGGGAGAGATTCCAAACTTTTCCATGACAGAATGCCATCTCCTCCCTGCCCTCAAGTTCATGTTGCAAATATTGCCTGCATCCTTCTTAATAGAAGAACTAACTCATTTCCATCCCTCTTATTTGCAGATGCTGTTTAGGTCAAGTTTAAGCTTTTCTGGCTTTGGGCTGGAGTTCTAAGGCCAACTCTGCATTTATTGCATGCAAATTTTACTTAAAAACTCAAGGTATATTTTTTTTTTGGAGCCACCCTCCACCCCCATCTATCCCTGAACACGTAATTTGTTTTTAAGTCTACTACCTATAGAATGCAGTGGTGTGCACCTGTAGTCCCAGCTACTTGGGAGGCTAAGGTGGGAGGATCACTTGAGCTCAGGAGTTTGAGTCCAGCCTGGGTAATATAGCGAGACCGTCTCAAAAAAAAAAAAAATTAAAATGTACTATTACCAATTTGGAAGAAGGATGTGTAAATGTTATGCCAGCCTTAAGACATGATTTAATCCTAATAGATGAGTTGTCAGGGAAGTGTGACACTAACTGACAGACGTTAGCTGGCACCTGCTGTCCCCAGCAATGCACTAAGAAGGCTCTGTGGTCCTGGGCAGGTGAAAACTGCTCAGCAGTGCAGTCAACAATGAGATTTTCTCTTCTGTCTTCCATTAAGGAAGTCAAAGAGTGTGTTGTCAGTCTGGAGGGGCCTGGGTTGGAGATGGGTCAGTAATAAATGCTGCTGGATGACCAGGTTAGCAAAAGCACCCATACAGCTTGAGTCCCTTAAACTTCTATTGAAGGATCAACCAGAAAGAGCTGGGCTTTCCCAGATGACAAAGGGCAATGGATGATGTCAGACACTCCAGGAGGAGGAAGCCTGGGAGGAAAGTAAGAAACGTTGACCATCTGTTTTCCGTAAAAAGAAAAAGCAAGTAAAACAAAAAACAAACAAACAAAAAAAACCAACAACAAAACAAAACAAAGAAAACCCATCCCCCAGCTCCTCCCTTCCTGGTGGGCACCTCCAGGTGTCTCTCTCCTGTCCTGGCACCCATGAGGCTGAGAGGCCAAGTAGACAAACCAGTTGAAAGGAGACTAAGAAAGTAGTTTGTAACCTTGGACACTATTAGTTTTAAAAATAAATACTGAGGCCAGATGACGTGGCTCACACCTGTAATCCCAGCACTTAGGGAGATCAGGAAAGGAGGGTCCCTTGAGCCCAGGAGTTAAAGATCAACTGGGTAACATAGTGAGACCTCCATCCCTACCAAAAATTCCAAAATTAGTCAGGCATGGTGGTATGCATCTGCTGTCCTAACTCCTCAGGAGGCTGAGACAAGAGGATGCTTGAGCCCAGAAGTTTAAGGCTGCAGTGAGCTATGATTGCACCACTATACTTCAGCCTGGGTGACAGAGCAAGATACTCTCTCAAAAAATAAACAAACAAACAAAAAACCTCAGAAACCAACAACAAAAAATCTATTGCCTGAGCCCTATTTCTAGAGATTACAGTATAGTTGGTGTTGAGTAGGAAGCAGGGCTGGGCCTTCATATGTCTTCCAAGACTCCCAAGAAATTTTATTCCACAGCCAATGCTGACAACCACTAGGTAAAAGGCATCCACAGATGCAACTGCAATTGTTGGTACAATTGATGTTTGAGGCTACTTGTTGCTGGACTTCACTGTTAAGAGAGCAAAATCAGCATTTATTCTCCCATGCGGCACTATGGATTTCTAGGTGATATGGTTTGGCTGTGTGTCCCCACCCAAATCTCATTTTGGATTGCAATTCCAATGTGTCAAAGGAGGAACCTGGTGGGAGGTGATTGGATTATGGACGTTGTTTCCCCATGCTGTTCTCATGATAGTGAGTGAATCTCACAAGAACTGATGGTTTTAAAAGTGGCCGCTTTTCCTGTGCTCTCAGTTCACTTCTCCTGTGCCACATGTAAGACTTGGTTGCTTCCTCTTTGCCTTCCACCATAAGTGTAAGTTTTTTCCCCCTTTTGGAAGGCTAATTTGTATAGGTTCTTCCTGAGGCCTCCTAGCCTTGCTTGCTGTTAAGCCTGTGGAATTTTGAGTAGTTAAACCGCTTTCCTGTATAAATCTTACTCAGTCTTGGGCCGTTCTTTATAGCAGTGTGAAAACAGACTAATAATACAATAGGCTTTGCACGAATTCTCTAAGTATTCCACAGTCATTCCAATGAGAAAATAGGACTTTTCTCTGTTCATCACCCTTTTCTCTCTAACCAGTCACTTCCCCAGTATGGGCTCTCCCCATGACTGAGCTGGCTGGAAACAGGTGAAGAATGCCCAGTTAGAGGAGGCCACACAACAGGTCTGTCCTAAATCTCGGTTTTAAATGTATCCGAAACTCCATATTGGATCAAGAGCAAGCTCAGGAAGTAAGTCAAGGCTACATCTAGAGCCTTTGCATAAATGAGGGGAGAACATACCATGGAAACTGGAATTCTTTTCCTTTGCCTTGCAGACTTTAGATAACCCTTTCCATGGGGTAGTCTGTCTGGGAAAGTTTGCATGGAGGCCAAGTCTAGGCTAAACTAGGAGCTCTTCATTTCCCAGGGCTATCGGTCCTGCTCTTTTTCTTGAGCAGTAAATAACTCTCGGCTTTGAAAAGCATGCCCTGGTGACGTGTTCATCATGGCCATTGGAGGAGCAGAGTCTGGCTGTCTGGGTGCAGACCTCAGAGCTCTAAGCCTTGTCTGACACCGATTTCCTTACTGAAAAATGGTGGGGACCGTGGCCCTGATTGTGACCAAGGAAGGGATCCTATGTCTTATAGTGGATCACATGGTGTTCCACTGAGTGCCCCTGTGTAGGGCTGATGTGCCCCCTCCCAGCTACTAGCCATATTGGTTCAATGAATCACAGCTGGGCCCCTTGATGGCCATTGCCTAACACAGAGAGGACTACATTGCCCAAGGTTATTCTCTCTTTCAGAAGGCAGCTGATGCTGGGATACAAATGTCCAGCCCACGATCCTCAATTTGGGACACAGTGGCTTTGGAGCTTCTTAAGGCATTGGGTGAGGCCCCAGTTGCAGCTGCCTTAAAAGTCAGGTTCTCTAATAGGAACACTTTTACACTGTTGGTAGGAGTGTAAATTAGTTCAACCATTGTGGAAGACAGTGTGGCGATTCCTCAAGGACCTAGAAATAGAAATTCCATTTGACCCAGCAATCCCATTACTGGGTATATATTCAAAGGATTATAAATCGTTTTATTTTGAGGACACATGCACATGAATGTTCATTGTGACACTGTTTACAATAGCAGAGACTTGGAACCAACCCAAATGCCCATCAATGATAGACTGGACAGGGAAAATGTGGCACATATACACCATGGAATACTATGCAGCCATAAAAAACGATGAGTTAGTGTCCTTTATAGGGACATGGATGAACCTGGAAACCATAATTCTCAGCAAACTGACACAAGAACAGGAAATCAAACACCACATGTTCTCACTCACAGGCAAGTGTTGAACAATGAGAACACATGGACGCAGGGAGGGGAGCATCATACACTGGGATCTGTTAGGGGGGAACTAGGGGAGGGACAGCAGGGGGTGGAGAGTTGGGGAGGGATAACATGGGGAGAAATGCCAGATATAGGTGACAGGGAGGAAGGCAGCAAACCACACTGCCATGTGTGTACCTATGCAACAATCTTACATGTTCTTCACAGGTACCCCAAAACCTAAAATGCAATTAAAAAAAAGGTCAGGTTCTCCTTCACCTCAACCCCACCTTCCTCACTTCCTCCCAGTTGTGTGTCCTGAGTATACTCTCAAGAAAGCTTCTGTGTGCAATTCCCCAATCACTGGACCTGTTTCCTGGGCACCTAAGCTAAGTGACTTTCTCATCATGGCCACTGTTTCCTTCAAGGTCAGCTTTAAGATGTGTGAAATTAACATCATCCTCCAACAGTAATTTGCTTTGATAGAAGGGAGACATTGTTAGATACGAGTCTCTGACATTCATTTCCCCTCTGACAGCTATGGTTGCTCTTCCTGAGGAGGCTTGGGAAGAACCAATGGGTCCAGTGATGACAAAGCTCTAGACACTTTCATCAGAAGTAACTTGAGAGACAAATAGAAGAGAAATTCCAGATACCACGAACATGTGGCATGCTAGCGGGGATTGCTGAATGGCACACAACTAAGGGAAGTTGCTGGAAGAAAAGTGGTGTGAGATTAGCAGAGATAATGAAAGAAAGTTGGAAAAGGGACAAAAGAGGAGGTAGAAGAGGACTTTCTTAAGGGATGAGTGATTTTTATTTAATTTCCTGGATTAGTTACTTTTAAATGGTTAAAAAAAAAATCTACACCTATTAATTGACTGCAAGTGTCTTTGTAATTTGAGAGCTCGTGGCCTTCCAGGGGAGGGGAGGATGACTACAGATTTGTGCAAAGAGTTAAATCTTACGAAGTGAGCATGCCAAGAGAAGCCCCACCTGTGTGTACATGTGCTTAAAGGATTAGAGCAAAGTTTGAAATTATGATATATTTTCTTTAGAGTAAGCACGTTACTCTGTAAGCTTCTATTTCCTTGAAGGAGGGAGGAACAAACCATCAATTCTTGAAGGTAATCAGGTGCATGGGATGCTCCTCTTGTGGGATTTAATGAAGGTTTAGGTGCAGGGAGATGAAGGCTGTGTTGTTTATGTTTTATTTTAACACATTAATAAAACCTATTTTTCATACTTGTGATTCCAATTCAAAGGCATCATTTGCAAGAGTTTTATCAGCTCTGGTTGAAGGTGACATTTTTTGAGAGATGCAGGAACCAGGGGGGTTATAGTGTGAGGGGCTATCGGAACATTTAAAAGGGGAATTTTTTTTTTCTTTTCTTTTCTTTTTTTTTTTTTTTTGAGACAGAGTCTCAATCTGTAGCCCAGGCTGGAGCACAGTGGCGTGAACTTGGCTCACTGCAGCTTTTGCCTCCCAGGTTCAAGAGATTCTCCTGTCTCAGCGTCTGGAGTAGGTGGGATTACAGGCATGCGCCACCACACTCGGCTACTTTTTGTATTTTTTGTGGAGACAGGGTTTTAACATGTTGGCCAGGCTGGTCTTGAACACCTGACCTCCAGTGATCCGTCGCCTTGGTCTCTCAAAGTGCTGGGATTGCACGTGAGCCACCACACCTGGCCAAAAGAGGAATTTTTAAAGACGGATTGCTGTGGTCTGTGTTCCCTTTAAGGTCTTCAAGAAATGTAAGTAAATACTTGGTTGTCTTTTTTATATGAAAGATATTCTTTGGCTGGAGTAGGTGATTATTTAGTTTTTTAAAAATTTTATAGACTCGGGGTTACAAGTGCAGTTGTGTTGCATGGATCTGTCGTACAGGGGTGAAGTCTGAGCTTTTCGTACCCATTGCCTGAATAGTAAACACTGTACCCAATCAGTCATTTTCATCCCTCCCTCTCCTCCCACCCTCCAGCCTTCTGGAGCCTCCAGTGTCTCTTCCTCTATTCTGTATGTCCATAGACACCTGTCATTTAGCTCCCATTTCCAATGAGAACATGCAGTTTCTGACTTTCTGTCTCTGAGTCATTTCACTTATGATAATGGCTTCTAGCTCCATCCATGTTGCTGCAAAAGATGTGATTCATTTTTGATGGCTGCATATGTATTCCATGGTGTATATGTATCACATTTTAAAATCTGATGGTCTGTTAATGGACATGTAGGCTCAACCCATGATGTTGCTATTGTGAATAGTGAAGCAATTGATTATTAAACTGAAGAGAGGAAAGGCCTTCCTCTCCTCATGACTTAACAGGAATGAAGGTCAGTGCCTTTATAAAAGGATGGCTGTCACCAGCTACTGGGTAGGCTGAGGCTATTTATCGCCATAGGTTGCCATGGGTGTGTCAGGAGGACAAGGACAAGAGAATGTGGTAATTATAAATTTAAATTATAAATTATAAATCCAAGTTATGCAGCATGTAGTTTTTAGGAAACTGAAAATCATACACAGATACATCTAATAAAGACATGGGTACTTTATTTTCAAAACACTCATATGTTGCAAAAAAATACATGGAAAAATAAAGTTTCGTGGGGGTGCTGACTAAACTTCAAGTCACAGACTTTTATGTTACAGCTTGGAGCAGGGTTTGTTATGCACGTAGATAACCCAAACTAATTTATTAAACAGGATAGAAACAGGCTGTCTGGTTCTGAGAACCATCCAGTTCACCTGTTAGATACAGAGTGACTAGCTCTTCAAATGTTTTTCTACCAGTTCAGAGATGGGTTAATGACTAGTTCCAATGAGGAAAAAGCAAGGTGGGTTCAGAAACCAAATGATTTTAAACCAAGATACTTTTTTTTTGCAACACAATATACATCACAGTGAAATGTGTAATCCTTGCAAATTTCAAGTTGAAATAATTAAATTCAGAGGAGGGGAGAGAGAGTACAAGAGGGACTGAGCACTAAACACTTATTTTTAAAGAAATGCAGAAAGCTGCCCTGACTTTGTGCTGTCTAGTACTCTGGTGGGTGTTGGCAGCATGTGGCGCTGAACATTTCAGTGTGGATCCCAAACCACAGAAAATGGGGTGAAATTGGCCAACTTTCCACTTATGTTGGCAATTTTGCCACCAACAGTAAATTTGCCCTTTTAATAAAATAAAATTGAAAGGTTTCTCACTAAACAGAATTAAGCAATGGAATCAAGAGACTTCCAGGCATAGCGTACCTCATTAGTAATTATTTTGTTGTTTTATTTTTTCTGATGTCTCCCCTCTACCAGGTCACCTGAGATAACAGAATGAAAATGGTAGGATAGCTCCTCTGCTCTCTGCTCATTCTCTCTAAAGTCTAGGTCACCCATATTGGGGACCCATTAGAGGCATTAAACACAGACCCAAAGTGTTTAGACAGTTTCCTGTGTTTTGAAACGGATTTTCTTTTTCTTAGCCTTTTCATACCAAAGGCTCAGTCCCTTGCTTGCTCAGTGGACTGGGCTCCTCAAGGCCTAGGCTGCCTTCTTTTCCATGTCCCATCCATGAGCCCTCCACTGGACAGCTCAGTGAGCCTGGCCCTTCATTCTGTACTGTGTTCTTCCTTCTCTGTGAAAATCCAATACCTCTTACCTCCTCTGCATGCAAAGATTCCCAGGAATTGTCAGACTTCGAACGTAACAACAGAACCACCAGAAGGTGCTATAAATACAGTGATGACCTTCTCAAGCTGTCAGGTCTTTAAACAGGATTGGGATGTAAAGCTGTATATTTTTTAAAAGAAAGAAGAGTTGCTAGTCTTAAAGATGCATCTCTTTTAGCCAATTCAGAATCTGTTCCCCAGCTTTTTTCTTTTTTAAACTCAGGACAGATAAAGGTTTGGGGAAAGGGGGAAAAAAAAGAAAGAAAGACCAGATCTCAGGCTAAATAAATGAGGCATATGTTAGGTGTAGCCAGACTAAAAGTCTGGACTAAAATCAAGCCCATTAGTGAGTAATTGCTGCAAAAAAAGGAACAAAAAATTTAAAAAGGAGGGAAGGAAGAATTATGTTGTCTCTCAGGATTCAGTACATATGATAGCCTGAAAACGCCAGGAAACTTCTGATTCTAAATTCTCCAACCCAGGGGAACAAAGTTGAGAAGAGGCCTTTCTGCTAATAAAAAATGCAACCGCCCCTAGCAGCAGTGTGAAGACCCTCCTTAGGCCCCTGACTGGGACATGTGAAGAGTCTCTAGCAAGGCCCCACCACTCGCAGTGGAGTTCTGTTTATACAGCTTGTCGTAAAATCACAGTGAGTGCGTCTTGTTCTATTTGAGCCACCCTGTAAATACTTAAGTTGGCATAACATTTTAAAAGGAATAAGAAGGAGCTGATAGTTCATCTCCTCCCACCCATCTCCCTCTCCCATGCAAATGTGTGCTGAGCATGAGGGCATTCTCTTGGAGACCTTCTATTTGCCCCTCTCTTTTACAGTGACAGAGAGAGCCTTGGCCAACAGGAGGCTTCTGGACTTAAGTTGAATTCAGTTGGTGACATCCTCATCCTGGCTGTCCTTTCTCCCTTTAGGTTTGCTCCTTCAGGGCTGATATTCAGTGACACAGGAGTATGGAGATGTAGAACAGAATCCTCAGGTGTACAGCTCATCCAAAATCGTACAACGTGCTAGAAATAGCACTTGATTTTCCCTCTCTCCCTTCAAACAGGTAGCCAGAAGCAAAAAATGACCTACAGTATGCACTGGGGGAATGAATGAGATATTAAAACTGCCACTGTCTGTTTTTTCATTGTCCCACCAGTGAAGAATCTGAGATTGCCATGCAAATATCCAACAGCTTTGGCGCGCACACCTGTCGCTCCCTGAGCTTGGCCCCTTGTGCTTTTCCGAGAGACACCCCGGGGAAGGCAGTTTTTGATCATACGTGGTTGTCACCTGAGCTGGCATTACCAAAAAGCTGGGCTCCAGCTGCCCACACAGTACAGGTATGGGTAGTAAGGATAGCTGTTATACACGGAGACCAGGGAGGCCCGGGAGAAAGCCTCCTCTTTCAGGGCGGGCAAAGAAGAGTGCTTCTCCAAGTCTCCCAGCTCCGAGGAGAGCTGCTTCCGCTTAGTCTTATAGCGTCTGTTCTGGAACCATATTTTCACTTGGGTCTCCGTGAGCTTGAGGTTCTTGGCCAGGTGAGCCCGTTCAGGAGCCGACAGGTACTTCTGATGGCTGAACTTCCTCTCCAACTCGATTACCTGAGTGTGGGAGAAAGCAGCCCGGGAGCGCTTCTGCGGCTGCTTGGGGGTTTGGGGGAGGCTTGGAAGGGCGCCTGAAGTGTTTTCACAGTCCAACAGATAAGACCCCAAGTGCCTATCTGGGAAGGAAAGCAGGGAAGGAGGGAGGGAAGACAAAAGTAACATGTTAGCAGGGAAGAGACCAGAATTCAAACCACCCTTATCTCTTTGGTGAGTGAACAAACAGCCCACTGTCATCGTGGATACATTTCACTTTTTTCACAAGACACACTAAGCAGCTCTCTGGAGGAAAGAGTAAATATGTTTATTAGGTATTCATTTTCTAAGAAGCAGCAAGAACCCAAAGTTAGAGGCATTTTGTGGTTGAACTTTCTCCCTATTGTCTGGTAGAATTAAATGAGGATTCTGGATCTGTGTGCTAAGGAGAGGAGGGAGAGGAAGGCAGGGAAGACGCCGCCGAGGAACCAAATACCCGGGAAGGCCGGACCAAAAGGCATCCGGTGTTAGGATCTAGGTGGGCAAGAGAGGGCTTGTGCCTCGGGAGAGGCAGAGGTAGGCTCATTCAGGGCTTTAATTCCCTCTTCGCTAACTGAGGCGTTCAGTGGCCTCATCAGAAGTGACAGGAAAGAAAATCAGTGGACTCTGTCTCCTGGACACCGGAGGGAACCCCAGTGTACCGTTTTACTGCCCACAGGATTGGGAAGCACACGGTCTTTGCTGGGCAACCCCTGCTTTGTCACTATTAATAGGTTATTATTAGTTCTCGTAACTACGGTGGGGCTGGCGCCGATCGCAGCTGGCGCGGTGGGGTCCGCTCCTGGGACGATGGAGGGCGGTCGCCCTGTGGTCACGCCGGGTTCTGAGCCCCGGGGAGCCGAGGGCATCCGGCAGGGCGAGCCCTGCGGTGTCAGAATCCTGCGCCGCCCTGACGCTGGGGCTCAGGGTTCATCCCTGGGGCGCACGCGTGGCGGGGGAGGAGGGGGAGGCTGGGAGGTCCCTCGGCCTGCGGCTGCGGGACCCCACGTCTCTGCACCCCGAGGTCTAGGGGGTCCGCCTCGGGCAGCCCTCGGGCCGTCCGCCCCTCCTAGGGCCCCCGCCTCGCCGCTTACCTGGCTCCGTCTCTGGCGCGGTGCGGGGCCCAGAGCTCAGCTCGTTCTTTTGCGCCCCGGCACTGCCGCGTCCTCCCTCCGGCTCCGGCTCCAGGTCCCGCCGTCGCGAGGTGCCCCTGTGGCTGCCTGGTCGCTGCGCGCTGTCCCGCAGGATGTCCTGGATGAGGAAGGACGTGAGCGGCTTGGACGGGGTCGGCGGCGCTGCCCTCTCCGCTTCCGCCTCCCCGGGCCGCGGCTCTGGAGCCCTGAGCATCCCGGCGGCCCGGCTCCGGCCTGACTCCAGCCGGGCTGTGCCAGCTCGCTGCGCTCGCAACGCTCGCAATGCTCACAACGCTTTCACTTTCCACCTCCCAGCGCGCTTATACCCTCGGGGAGCGCGCCGCGCCGCCTTCCCATTGGCCATGGGACGGGCCGCGCCGCGGATTGGCCGCCCAGCGCTCCAGGTGACCCAACAAAGCGGCGAGTCCTGGGCGCCGCAGGGCTCCACTCCTTTCTAGGGGACTCCTTCCCCAATTCCCACTCCTTTCCCAGCTCTCCTCTCTCTGCCCTGAGCCGTTTTCCCAGGCCGGGAGGGAGCGCACAGCAAAGCGGGAGGACTCTGCCCCACCACCCGCAACAGAAGTTGAGACGCTCTTGTGGATGAGATGACCAAGACAAACACTCCAGTTAGCTCTTCAGGACCGTCAGAGCCAATAACAGGGTGTGAGTGCGCAGTTACTGCCGCTGCACAGTACCCTGAGTGTCCTGGAAGCTCTCTCTCTCAGAGAGATGGAGGCAAACTCAGATCTGCAATATCTACCGTCTCACAGAGGCATGACAAGTAGGTGAAGCCTGACTGCAGCCTGAGAGACAGAAACCACCTTTGCCAAAGCCTTTCCCCAAGTGGGTTTCTTTGGCCTTTCCTTTATCCGCAATAACCTATTAACTTTCCTTCCGCCCCAGACAGATGACATACCATCCTTTTGAAAAATTTCCAGACAGGTGGAAGGCGTTTCAGACCAGGACAGACGCAAAAACTGAATTCAAAAAATAGTTCAAAAGAACATCAGCATACCCTTTTTCCAGATTACCAACTGTTAACATTTAACCCATTGGCTAAACAATGGGTTAGCCAAATTGGACCAACCAATACTGTGATTGGACTGGATGGTACGGTGACAATGGACGAAGGTGGAACAGAGATGCTGGAAGTATTTTCTTTTCTCTGCCCTTTTTACGGACAGGGTGTTGCTCTGCCGCCCAGGCTGCAGCGCAGTGATGCCATCATAGCTCACTGAGGCCTCAATCTCCTGGATTCAAGCGATCCTCCTGCCTTGGCCTCCCCACAGGTGTGAGTTGCAGTCTCGGCCGATGATGGAAGTACTGAATTAATGTTAAATTTACTGGAGTTGCACACTGTACTGTCAGTGTATAAGACAATACTTTTAGGAAATAAACACCGAAGTATGTAGGAGCGAAGGCACAAGTTCTATGAAACTTACATCAAATGGTTCTGAAACAAGGATGCAGATCGATAGATCCCACTCCACAAAGCCCATGGGTTAAATGGTAACAGTTGGTAATCTGGAAAGAGGGTAGGCTGATTTTTTTTTTTTTTGACTATTTTTTTTAATGCAGCTTTCGAGTCCGTTCTGGTCTAAGACGCCTTCCATTTGACTGGAAACTTTTCGAAAGGATAGTATGTCATGTGTCTCTGGAGGAAGGAAAGTTAATAGATTATTTCTGATAAAGCAGCTGCCGAAAACTACCTGTGCAGTGGGCAAGGCTTTGGCAAAGCTGGTTTTCTTCGGTCATCTTTTCAGAGTCTCTTTATATTAGAACATTTAAAAAAATGTTTTCTTTTGAATCATTGTAGATTCATAGGATGTTGCAAAAATAATACCTCCAGTGTCTTCCAGTGACATCTTATGTAACCATAGGACAATGTAAAAAACAGGAAATTTACTTTGGGACATTACAGTTAACTAGACTACAGACCTCATTTTATTTATTTATTTAGAGACAGGGTCTTGCTCTGTTGTCCAGGCTGGAGTGCAGTGGAGAGATCATGGCTCACTGCAATGTGGATCTCCTGGGCTCAGGAGATTCTCCCACCTCAACCTCCTGAATAGCTGGGACTACAGGTGGATACCACCATGCCCAGCTAATTTTTGTATTTTTTGTAAAGATGAGGTTTCACCTTGTTGCCTAGGCTGGTCTCAAAGCCCTGGACTCAAACAATACTTCCCCCTCAACTTCCCAAAGTGCTGCGGCTACAGATGTGAGCTACTGCGCCCAGCCTTATTGTGGTTTAATTTTTTAAATTTGCATTTCACAAATGGTTAGGGGTGTTGAAAATCTTGTCATGTGCTTGTTTACTATCCATATTTCCTTTTTGGTGAAATATCTGTTCAAGCCTTTTGCTCATGTTATAACGGATTTTTCTTTTAAATTATTGAGTTGTGATAGTTCTTTATGTATTGCTTTATGTAAGTTTTTGTCAGGTAGGTGGTTTGCAAATATTATCACCCAGTCTGTAGCTTGTGTTTTTATCCCTTTAACAGGATCTTCAATGGAACAAAAGTTTAATTTCATTGAAGATCAATTTATGATTTTTGAATTTTGCAAATTGTGATTTTGATGTCATGCCTAAGAATTCTTTGCTTACTCCTTATACTGAAGATTTGCTCCTATGTTATCTTCTAAAAGTTTCATGCTTTACTCTTAAATCCATGATTCATTCAGAATTAATTTTTGTGTATAGTATGAAGTTTAGGTTGAGATGGGCTTCTTTCATTTTTAAAATTGAGAGCTGGGTATGAATTATTTAATAACAAATGCTGCCATTTGGAAATTATAAAGTTCTATTCCTATGACAAAATAAATTCCAGACAGCTCAAAAATACAAAACACAAACAAGCAAGTGAAAAAAATATTTTAACTACACTTCATCACTAAAGAAATGCAAATCAGAATCACATTGAGACAAGCCTTTTCCACCTTTCAGATGGACAAAGGTTTAAAAAATGGATAATGTCCAGTGTCAGTGAGAGCGTAGACGAACAGGTGCTTTCACACAGTCATGCTCTGCATCATGGTGTTTGGTCAGTGACAGACAGCATGTATGATGGTGCTTCCATAAGGTTATAATGCTGTATTTTTACTGTACCTTTTTATGTTTAGATGCACAAATTCTTACCATTGCGTTCCCTTTGCCTGTAGTATTCAGTACAGTAACATGCTGTACAGGTGTGTAGCCTAGGAGCAATAGGGCATATACCATGTAGCCTAGGTGTATAGTAGACTGCATCCATCTAAGTTTATGTAAGTAGCTCTATGATGTTTGCATAACAACGAAATTGCCTAACAATGCATCTCTCAGAACATATTCTTGTTCCTAAGGATGCATGACTGTTTTTGGATGGCAACTTGGCCATATTTGTCAAAATTAAAACTGAGCATATCCTTTGACCCAGCTATTCCGTGTTTGGTGATTTGCCCTAGAAATGCACAAATACACAATGTATTGACTTGGGAACATATATTCAATTTGGTCAGAGACTGGTTCAAGCTGCAAAATATGTTATAGACTAAACCCATTGTATAACATAGCATTATAGGTTATCTATATAATGTTTTACATTTGAACACTTTAACATGCCGAGTATGTCAGGAACAAGATATACACATATATATTCTTTTTTTCTATAGAGTAGTTATTTCTGCTCAGTGAGATGGAGACAATAGGTAGGTTGGGAGAGGGACAGGAGGAGAGTGGAACAGGGTGTATTTCCTTGTGCTCATTGATACTTAAAAAGAAAACTGTCAGGCTGGAGCTGAGCCTGGACTGCCCTCCTCCACTGCGCCCTCCTCAGGCCTGTGAGTGAGGCCACAGCTCATGGTCCTCAGGCCCACCTCACTGCACCTTTCCTCCCCTTCTGCTTTGTATTTGGGGCTGTGGACGCTCATCTTTATGAGACTGTGAGCTCCCTGAGAAGGGACTGTGTCCTCCTCATATGTGTACCATCCCTAAAGTCTGGCTTGGTTTTGACATACAGAAGGTGCTCCACAAATGCTTGCTGGCTGAATGTCCAGCTCCAGTTGTTATGAGGCATCTCACTGGCTAGTAGAATGATCCTAAGGGGCCAAAGGACCCCCAGGCAAATCACAGTGGAAGGTTCGTCCTCCTCCCCTTGCTGTGTTTATGCAGCTTAAACTGGGTGAAAATGTACAAGGCAATCTGGAGACACTCATTGGCTGCAGCCCAGAACATTGCCCCCTCTCAATGATGGCCAACCCCTAATCCCCAGATTCTGTAAAAAGATAGCGAAAGGTAATGCCGCCGATGGAACTAAGTTTGCTGGTCTGCTGACCTTGAGATGGGAAGGTTATTCTGGATTATCCAAGTGGGCCCGTTGTAGTCACAGGCATCTTTATGAGTACAGGTATGAGGCCGGAGAATCAGACTCGGACAAGGAGATGTGACAATTGAAGCAAGGCTAGAAAGACTCAACTGTGCTGGGTGCAGTGGCTCACGCCTCTAATCCCAGCACTTCGGGAAGCCAAGATGGGCAGATTATGAGTTCAGGAGTTCAAGACCAGTCTGGTCAACATAGTGAAACCCCGTCTCTACTAAAAATACAAAACTTAGCTGAGCATGGTGGTGTGCACCTGTAATCCCAGCTACTTGGGAGGCTGAGGCAGGAGAATCACTTGAACCCTGGAGAGTGAGGTTGTGATGAGGCAAGATCCTGCCACTGCATTCCAGCCTGGGCAACAGAGCAAGACTCCATCTCAAAATACAAAAGAACAATCAAAAAACCCTCAACTGTACGAAAGACTCAGCTAGCCCTTGCTGGCTTTAAGGGTGCAAGGAGGCCAGGAGCCAACCAATGCAGGGAACAGGGAAAGAAAAGTAGATTCTCTTCTAGAGCATCTAGAGAGAACACAGCCCTGATGACACCTTGCTATTAGCCCAATAAGCCAGTGTGGGCTTCTGATCTCCAGAACTACAGCATAATAAATGTGCATTGTTTTAAGCCACTAACTTTGTGGTGATTTGCAACAGCAGCAGTGAGAAACTAATATAGGGGCATTGGCAAAAGAGCAGCAGTGATGAAGGAGGTCCTACCCGCTCGGCCCCGACTGTGCAGAAGTGAACTTTGGATCCTTTTTTTCCTTTTAAGTTGAAATATCTGTTTAGACCCATAATCCCATCCCTTCATTAAACTGTTTTCTTTGTGTATTTTCTTTCAGTCTCTGGCTATCTTTGATGGTAGGATAAATATAATTTTGTATCCTTTTTTCCTCCAAATTCATATTGCATATAAACATTTTTACATTGCTCCATTACATGTTTTAGAAACCATCTAAGAGCTAGAAGGGACCTCAGGATTACCTAAGTAAATGTCTTGCTTTTCTAGGAAGGAGCCTCAAGTTTGCAGAGACGACAGAACTATATCAAAGTTGAGTGCCTAAACCTCTAGGCCCGTAGATGTCTCCACTGCATCCCCCTCCATCCTTCCACTCCCTCCACCTGCCTCCGTTGCTACCCTCCAGGGTAGGAAGCACAACCAGAGCCCATAGACTTGGCCCCCATATGTGTGTTTGAAAATGTATCTGGGTTTTGTTTTAATCAGGTATGGTAAGACACACAGACACAGAAGTGACTGTCATAAAGGAAGAAGGTGTTTTTTATATTCATTTTTTGAGACAGAGTTTCCCTCTATTGCCCAGGCTGGAGTGCAATGGCATGAACTTGGCTCACTGCAATCCCCACCTCCTGGATTCAAGCGATTGTCCTGCCTCAGCCTCCTGAGTAGTGGAGGTTATAGGCATATGCCACCACACCCAGCTATTTTTTTTAATTAAATTTTTAGTACTCCATGTTGGCTAGGCTGGTCTCGAACTTCTGACCTCAAGTGATCCCCCTGCCTTGGCCTCCCTAAGTGCTGGGATTACAGGCATGAGCTAGTAATAAACCCAGCCCAGATGAAAGTTTTATACTCACAGACTCTAGAAGCAGGGGGCACAACCTGCAGGGCCACGCAGGGAACCCCCAGGGTCCGTTGGGACACAGGGGGCGAGGGGAAAGCCTGGCTGAAGACTTTATTGTGGTTTTGATGGAAAGGACTGGATTAGACGAGCAGACAGCTACACAGATTTAGGACTGGATAGTTAGTCATAATCCTCAGCTTCCCTGCCCTTTCTCCCCTTCCTTATTGACATTTTCCCCGACTCTCTGGTTTGTCATAGTTCCACTCCTGTCATGCTCAGTCCTATCAGTCCTAGGCCCTTTTGCAAGCTGTGTGTATATTTCCTGTCTCTTATTTATCTTCACTGGTTCAATTTCCACCCAAAAGACTTTGTAGCCCTCTCCAGCCTTCTTTGATGGCTCTGCTGTGCATTTGGACACTTAATCTTATATTGCCTTAGAGTATTTAATCTTTTGATGCTCACCAGTTGTCTTATTCTGTTTGTGCTGCTGTAACAAAATACCATAGACTAGGTAATTTATCAAGAGCAGACATTTATTTTCTCACAGTTCGAGGCTGGGAAGTCCAAGATGAAGGTGCCAGTGTGTTCCGTTGTCTAGTGAGGGCTGCTCTCTGCTTTCAAGGTGGTGCCTTATGTTGCAGCCTCCAGATGGAAGGAACGCTGTGTCCTCACGTGGCAAGAGGCTGAACCCTTTGTGAGGCTGCTTTGATAAGGGCCTTAATCCCATTTATGAGGGAGGAGCCCTCATGACTGAATCACCTCTTAAAGCCCCATCTCTTAATACATTTGAATGTATCCCCTCCAAAGTTCAGGTGTTGAAACTTGGCCATGAAGTTTCAACACCTGGACTTTGGAGGGGATACATTCAAACCATAGCCCTAGTTTTCTTGTAAACCTTATTGAGGCCCAAGGCTGTATTTCGGCTTCTCCTCTTCCTGGCCCACACCAGGATGGGGGAGAGAAGACTGACACTCATTGAATGCTCACTCTAGGCTCACCACAGTGAGTCCATGGCTCACTGTAGACATTCAGTAAGAACTACAACCCACTGGGGAATGTTTTGTGCAGAGAAGAAAGCTCAGACATGAAGATAACATGCCCAGGTTCTCACTGTTAACGCAGGTTGTCCTGGCTCCAAAGCCCGTACCTTCCCCATCACCCCATGCACTGGGCACGTAGCAGGTGTTCCATAAACACCTGTCGACGTGGCTTTTCGGAAATGGCTTTGAGAACGGATCAGGCTCTTCAACAGCCTGAGTTTTGCTATTTGGGTTGACACTGGGAAAGAGAAAGTATGCGTCAGTTTCCTAGAACGAGGAAGGCAGCCGGGACTGTGGATGGCCTCCCGAGGGTTGCAGCCGTCTGCCATGGCTTCTGCAAACTTCCTAGCTTAGTTGACCTCATTTCCTGGCTTGCTTCTCTTTCTCTCCTTCCAAGGGAGCCCAATAGGCAGGGCTACTGAAGAATGGAACTGGGAACAAATGACACCATCCTCAGGCCACCATCTTTCCTGAGTGGTTCCCCAGCAGCCCCTCCCCACTGGTCTTGCTCTGGGCCCTGTATTTTTCCCTGTGACATTTGGTTAAGATGATTGTCATGTGTTAAAATGAAAATGTGATATGAGTTTGGCGGCACATTGACAGATCCTCCACCATTTACACAGTGGCATGAATTAGTCTGAACTTTATTTTCCAGCTGGTGGTTGGCAGCAGGCAGAGCAGCAGGCTATGAGACCTGGCACAAGAGGGGAGGGTAAAGAGACCAACCCCAGACACAGGAGAACTAGCTTGGTGGGGAGAGAAGGTGAGGACAGGACTCTGGCCTGCTAGGGCAGTGCATGCACACATTGAAGATCTTATTAAAATGTAGATTCTGAGGCCAGTTGAGGCGGCTCACACTTGTAATCTCAGCACTTTGGGAGGCCGAGGCAGGTGGATCGCTTGAGATCAGCCTGGGCAACATGGCGATACCCCATCTCTACAAAAACCATGTTGGGTGTGGTGGTATGTGCCAGTAGTCCCAGCTACTCAGGAGGCTGAGGTGGGAGGATCGCTTGAGCCTGGGGGGCAGAGGTTGTGATGCAGTCATGTCACTGCACTGCAGCCAAAAAAAAAAAAAAAATTGGTTTTGCTTCAGTAGATCTGGGTGGACCCTAAGATTGTGCTTCTAACACACTCTCAAGTGACGCCTGTGTTACTGGCCCAGCACACCCCCTCTCCCTTAGTGAGAGTCCAAGGGCTGTGAGCGACTCAGTCAGGGAGGGAGGGGGGGGCTCTATGAGGAGGAGGCAGAGGCCACTACAGGTTCACGCAATGGGCTCCATTCATTGTTCCTTTCCTGGATGCCAGACCTCATGTATTCCTGTGCTCTTTAGCTCATGCTCATACGATTCATGCTTTCTATCTCATACCTGCCAAAAGCACTCTTTCCCCCCATCCCAGGACCCTGTAAAAACATCTGACCTTGCCACTCTGTAGCTGTGTGTGCCCGCTCTCCCTGCAGGCCTTTCTGTAAGGCCAAGGCATGAAGGTTTGGGAAACGTTTGCAGCAGATGATAGCTCAACCTCATTACACTCCTCATCAATGTTATGACCCAAGAAAAGCCACCAGGGAGGATATACCGGGCAATAGGAATCTAAGAGTATTTTGCTAACGGTGCACTGGTCACCTCTCCTCACCCCCTCCATGGCTGCTGGCTTCGGGAGAGCCCTGGGGCTGTAGGGCTGAGTCTGCAGAAGTTTCCCTGCCCTTTTCCTGGGTGGCCGTGGTCCTTCTGAGCCCGGTCTGCTCAACAGCTTAGTGAAGACCCTTGCCTGGGAGATACATCGGGTGCTGTTTTTCTAGGGGAGGAGGCTCTGACCTTCCTGCCCTGCACTGCCTGCCAGAAGCAATTCGAGACCTTCCCTCTGCTGCTCCTGCCGCTCAGTGCCTGCCATAAAATGGAGCAGGTTATCGTGACCTCCTGGTGCCCCAAAATGATGCCTTCCGGGTGGATGATCATCTGAGAAGGTGACGGAAACCATTTCCAGGCACAGGGTGGTGCAAGATCCCTGTGGGCTGAGGGGCTGGGGGCTAGGCCTCTGCTTGTCTTTCCAAGGATTCTACTGATCCTTGAGACTGAACAGGACCTGGGGGCCCGGGGAGGCTGCCTCACAAAGAAAATGGCTTTCTCCCAGGACTTCTGACTGCGGCTCCTCTGGTGGACACTTTCCTGAAAATCATTTGGGACAGCACAACCATGGACTGTTGGGTGGGGAGTAATTTGCTCAGCCAGGAGTTCCTATCTGGCCTGAGGCAAGCCCCCTCCCTGTTGCTCCCAGGGAGGGAGGCAGGCAAGACGCTCCTGGTGTTTTTACAGCTCATAAGGGAAATGGTCACCCCAGGCACGTGGAGAAGGAAGGGCAGACCCCGAGACCACCCTGCAGCAGCGCCCTGATGACTGAAATGCTTTGGGCATGGACAGAGCCTTTCATTCATGCATTTATTTATCCAGGCTCCCTTCCCCTCTTGAGGGCCCGGGGGATGCCATTATACCTCCATTTTATAGAAAAGGAAACCAAGGCAGGAGAAGCTGGCTTAGTCACAGCCACTCAGCTAGTAAAAAGCAAAGCCAAGATGAACGCTACTGGTCCCGAATCCTGCACATTTAATCACCTGGGATGCTGCCTTCTGCTGCCATTGCTCCTGACCACGGATTCTCCAAAGGAGGAAATGCCGTATCCTTAAGGGATGAGTGGGAATTGTCCCTGGAGTCAGCATGTGATTTAAATTGGGAAGAGGGGTGTCAAGAAGTTGCAGAACATGCTGTCTGCCCTCAAGGAGCTTAGGGTCCAACTGGGAAACAAGATAGATATGAAAAAGCAGCCTTCATCTCACACCTGTCTCCCACATTACTTAAGCTGCAAAACGATAAAGAGGAGACCACTGACGTAAAGCACTGGAACTCAGGAAACAATAAATTACACAGCATAGGATGCATTTTCTGTGCATCCACACTAACTCTTCTGTGCATTCACAGATGCGATTCACACAAACATTTGGGTTGTGGTTACCTTTGAGAAGGGAGTGAGCAGGAAGGGACTAGGGTAGGGCTTTAGCTCTATTTGCATTGTATTATGTCTTTAAAGAAATATCTGAAGCAGGTGATGGAATAGTCATAATAAATAAACATATCTTAAGCTTGTTAGCCCTGGAGATAACCAAAAATAAGACCGCATCTTTGCCCATGAGGAATTTATATTCAAGTTGGGAAGATAGACATACACGGGGAAAAACAATTTATCGACAGGGGGTAGAATATACCAGGTGTCAAATTCATAGTGGACAGCATGTGCTGTAGGAGTTTCCAATTTGCAAAATGAGAAGGTTGGACTGGATGCTGCTTATTAGGCTATCATTACTGTGTCATATTCAAATTATATCATAAAAGTAATATAATTTCTATAATATTAAATATATGTTCTATATTGCATTATATAAAATACGTAACATATGTTAATATAACATAAATATTATATTATAAATTACAATATATAATATATTATATTATAAATTACAATATAGAATATATTATAGTATAAATTACAATATATAATATATTATATATTATATTAATATTATATTATGTTCAATACTATATATTATTATATTATATTATATGTATCATATAATATAGTATTTGCCAACAGTTTCACTATCTAACCTGGAAGCTGAGAGTGTTTGAAAAGCAAGGGAAAGTGTGTCTGAAGAAATCAATTTCTGCTTTAAGGGTATAGTTGGGTGAATCCTGGATTCACTACCTCTGGATATATGATCGTCCTGAAGGCTGGGACTCTGTTCCTAAATATGTATCATGTCATAGTATCATGTAGTATCATGTATAGTATTGAACGTAATATAATATTGAATATTGAATATAATATTCAATACTATATTACATGATTCAATATATTATTCAATATATTATGTTATATTTTTATAATATGTGACATAGAAATACTATATTATAGAATATACTGTAAATATGATAATTATGTGTATGTGATACACAAAATATTATATATTATGTTAGCAGCAGAACCTTTTTCAGAGGAAATGTTACAGAAATCCCAAATCCATGGCAGATAAAGGCAAATCTATTGCTAGTGAGCAGAGGCCAGGAGCTCATGACCCCTCTCTGCCAAATGCATCCAGCACCTGTTTGTCCCAGTATAGGTCCTGAGGAACCTCGTCATTTTTTAGAACCTAGTTTGAAAGCCACTAGACAAGGAATCTCTTCAATTCTCTCTCCCTGAGACCAGTGGCTTCAGGACGGAAAGCTTCATGGAGGAGGTGGGCTTTTAAATGGGGCTTGACACATTGAAAGGGTTGGAGTGCGTGCAGAGAAGGAGGATGCAGGGCCTTTGTGGGAAGGGAAGCAGTCTGGACTGCCACACGGAAGGGTTTGCACACAACACGCCACCTGGGGGCTGTGCAGAGATTTGGAGCAAAGAGCAGCAGTACCACCAAATTTGCATTTTGGAAAGACGCTGCTGGTGGAAATACTAGGTGTCAACCTCATAGTGAACAGCATGTGCTGTTGCAGCATTTGAAGATAGGTGGCAGCAGCGGAATCGGGAGGCCCAGGGCAGTGAGCCTGAGCTTAAGGAGGTGGACCTGCGCGGGAGAGGATGCCAGGAGGCAAGCAGGCTTCAGGCTCTCAGAGGCCAAGTTTAAATCCCAGTTCTGCCCTTTGTGAGGCACATGTACACTTAACCTCTCCTGGCCTAAGCGAGCCCTCTGATTAGTGGGAGGCCTAAGGGTTGGCTGTCACATGGAAGAGTGCTGAGAATTGACAACGTATGTGAAGTCCTTGCTTTAGTGT
This sequence comes from Sapajus apella, assembly GCF_009761245.1. NCBI lineage: Eukaryota > Metazoa > Chordata > Mammalia > Primates > Cebidae > Sapajus > Sapajus apella. Next base: position 26,269,267 of record NW_022436961.1, read on the forward strand.
CTTTGCAGCCTATGAACTCAGCCTTGGGGAGCTCCATCCAGTGGTGTCCCTGATGCCTCTGATGGGTCATGTCACATTCCCTATCAGGATAGGTGGAGGAGGCCAGGACTTCCATCAGCTCACCCAGAAGAGCTTTGCCAACAGCTTCACTATCTAACCTAGAAGCTGAGAGTGCTTGAAAAGCAAGAAAAGGCGTCAATTTCTGCTTTAATAGTATTGTTGGGTGGACCCTGGATTCCCTACCTACCTCTGGATATATGATCGTCCTGAAGGCTGCGACTCTGTTTCTAAAGTGTTGAGGCTCAGAGCTTGACATGAGCTGCTTAGCAGGAAAGGACTCAGGTAGCCCTAGAAGAGAGTCTTCTGTGGGAGTGGTATAGAACCAAAGCAGTCTGGCCTATGGGCTCCCCACTACATCTTGTACATGGAGGGGGATCAGGTCAAAGTAAAGCCTAAGGCAGTTATCAGAGGATGCCGCAGGCTGGGGGGCATCCAGTGTCTCCAGCTGTCCTCAGAACAGTGGGAGTGTGTGTATGCGTATGTGTATGTGGAGGCTGGTAATTATAGACGGGACTTCATGCACATCAACTTCATTTTGATCTTCCTGGGTGGAGCCAAGTCCTTCTCTTACTGCCATGCTGTGTCTCTGCCCAATTGCCACAGCTTGCAGTCCTGAGAATTAGCCAGCCACTGTGTGTCAGCCTGGCCCACCATGGAAGCCTTGGCCCTGACCTGAAGATAAAGCTATTTTTAGGTCAAGAGGATTTTACTCCATAGTGTAGGAAAGGATGGAGCCCTCAAAGCTGCACTGATTTTTTTATTCAGTGGGTAAGAGATTCTGCTATTCCCTGGCTTCAGCCGTCCTTAACTGAGCACCACCTTAAGCCTTCCTGCCATTCAGCTGTGTGGGCCAAGACATTGCCCTGATTTTTTTTTTTTTCTTTTGCTCATTGCAAGTGTGAGTTGGGCCTCTGTCATTTACAACCCAAAGAGTCTCATGGATGAGGTTTAACTCATTCTATCTTACCTAAGATGAAGTTGAAGCCTAAAGAGATGAAGTAACTTACCATCTGTCACCAAACTGGTCAGGGTAAAGTGAGACCGGAATCCCCTAGATTCTATGATGTTGATTCTCCAAGCAGTCTTCAACTCAGGAAGAATGGGGAACCGCTGCTTTGAGTCAGGAACAGTTCAGCGTGACGTGTGATCCCATCATTTTCCCTTCTGTGTCTTTGAATGAGAGCCTGGACGCTGGTGAGGAGGCCGGCAGGGTTGTAGGCTAATCTGTTAGCAATATTTGCTTTACCAACCCTTCAGAGAGAGTTAAGTTTCTTAAAAATAGACAGTTATATTTTATGTACACAAATAAACCCTGAACAGAGGATTTGTCAACAGGATTAGTGGGTTTATGTTCTCTCTCTCATTTACAAGCTGGGTGACCGAGGTTAAGTCCCTCGGTTTCCCTAGTTTCTTCAGCTGTGTGGGAATCATACTTTCTCATATGGTGATTAAATGAGATGGTATTTATGGGGGACATGAATGCATTGTAAAGCATCCCACTGATCTCATAACCACCAGGGTCACCAATGTTATCATTAATACTTGCCACACTGAAACCATTGCCAACAACAGCTCCTGTCCCTGGAGCTCTTAATCGATTGATTCAGTGTCTCCTGTTTATCCCCAGCTGTCAACATGCAAGTGGGAAGGTAAGGGCTTGACCTGAAAAAGAAACCTGAATCATTGCTCAAAGTCAAATGCAAAGGCTTCAAGCGGAGTCCCAAGGAATTTGGAGGAATTTTCTTTTTCCCACAGTGGGAAACTGGAGTCAATGGTGTCCCTGGTGGGCAGCTTAAGTTCTGCAAGCAATGGCTGCTGGTTGGCCCACAGGTGTTACCTCCAGCACAGACGTTCTTGGTGTTATAAGCAATATTCGTGTAATGAGTCATTTATAGATTCTGAGTGCACACATCCCGGGATAGAGATCAGATCCCCATGGGCGTCGCTGAGATCTTAGTCTTATGAAACATCTGAAGGTGCTCTTTGGGCTAGACCATTTCCCTCTGAGTCACTCCCTCTGAGGCTGGGATGAAAATAGCAGGGTCAAAAAAACACCACAATAGTCAGAAGGCAGATGCTGGGTGCTGAATCACTAGCAAATAGAGCTGTATGTTTAAGTAGTTAAAGAATAGGAGCAGCAGATTCTAGTGAGTGCCAGAAGGCAGCAGAATATAATGGAAAGCAAGTGGACTTTGGAGGTTCAGCTTCTACCGCTACCCTTAGTGACGGAGATTCTGCAAAAGTTTCCTAAACCCTCTTGTCTTTAGTTTCCTGATTTGGGAGTTTATTGGGCTCCATTGGACTGTAGAGTGTAGAGACTGATTATGGTGATTAAATACTGTAAAGCACGTCAAGAACTCAGCACTTGGTATGGGTTTACACAATCATTATTTTTATCTCCCTCTACTTCTCCAGTGGTTCAAGTCAACTATATGCCGTTATACAAATATTCATGGTACTCTCACTGTCTGTAGATATTGCCTTGTTCTGGGCAAGGAAGTGGAAGAGGAGAGGGGTGAATAGACGACTGACTAGGGGTGGTGAGAATGTGGAGCAGCCAGACCTTTCAGACGTTCCTGTCGGGAATGTAAATTAACACAACTCCTCCAGATAAATAGATCTACTAAACCTGGCCATATGCCTATCCCATGACTCAGAATTGCCACACCTAGTACACACCCAACAGAAATGTGCTCATATGTTCACCAGAAGACATGCACAAGAATGTTCACAGCAGCGCTGATGAGAATAACTCCAAATTGGAAACAGCCCAAATGCCCATCCATGGTGGAATAGATACACCCACTGTGGTATGTTCATACAGCGAAAACCAAACAGCAATAGGAGTGAATGAATTGCAGCCACCCACAGCAACATGGATGAAACTCACACACATGATGTTAAAAGCAAAGGAAACCAGACAAAAATAGTATATACCATATGATTCAACGTATGTTTACTTTTGCCTATTTCAAAAATAGGCAAAATGATGTTAAAAGTCAAGACAGGCCAGGTGTGGTGGCTCACGGCTGTAATCCCAGCACTTTGGGAGGCCGAGGTGGGCAGATCACGAGGTCAGGAGATTGAGACCATCCTGGCCAACATGGTGAAACCCCACCTCTACTAAAAATACAAAAATTAGCTGGGCATGCTGGTGTGTGCCTATAGTCCCAAGTACTCGGGAGGCTGAGGCAGGAGAATCACTTGAACCAGGGAGTTGGAGGTTGCAGTGAGCTGAGGTTGTGCCACTGCACTCCTGAGAAAGACTCTTTCTCAGAAGAAAAAAAAAAGTCAAGGTAGTAGTTTCCTTTGGGCAATAAAAACAGTACAAGAGGGTTTCTGTGGGGGAGGATATTCATATTCTGCTTCATGATCTGCGTCCCCATTATATGGGAAATTCACTTTATGAAATTTTATCTGGCTATAGATGCATTATTTGTATACTTTTCTCTATATATTCTACACTTCAGTACAAATGTTTACAAATAAAGAAAATTGGCTAAAATTGATTTCTTCAATCAAGTGGCTTAGAGTTTTATTGGAGAACAATTAGGGAAACAGCCAACTACAATTCGAGGGTGAACTGTGTGCTACAGCAGGGAACAAACCATGAGCTGTGACAGCTCTGAGCACCCTGACTGGAGTCCTTGACTGGGTAGCTCAGAGGACTTCCTTAAGGGGTGACGTTGAACTGGGCATGAAAGACCAAAAGAGGAAGACATGCCTTGTGTGTTTTGGAGAGCCAGAGGTTTGCTGATTGCAAACAGAAAGCATGCAGAAGAATTTGGTAGGAAATGAGACTGGAAATGTAGGGAAGAGATAGATTATTGAAGCTCTGTGTGTCTGGTTGAAGAATGAAGACTACATTGAAAGTCTTTTCATCAAGAAACATACTTTTAAAAAAGTCCTAGAGAAGCAGGAGGAGTGGCTTGGAGAGAAAAGGGAATGGCTTGTCAGGGATGCCAGTTAGGAGAAATTGCACATGGTCAGGTGGGAGGTGATAACGTGGGGACCTAGCCTTCTTCTACCTTGTTGCTCTGTCATAATCTAAGATAGCTGCTGCTGCTCTCGCCATTTCATCTGTATTCCAGCCAGCAGCAGGAGAGAAGGAAAGTGGAGGCTGTGTCATGGAGGATGCTCCCCTCACATCTGCATATATCCTTTTGGCTACAGTGTAATTATTTGGGTATCCCTCGCTGCAAAAAGAGTAAGGAAAATATAATCCTTAGCTAGGAGGCTGTGTGCTTCACTAAAACTCTGCTGTTCAATAACTGAAGAGGAAAGAGGGAAAGCAGACATTGGATGACAGCCAGACTGTCTCCCATCATAAGCATCTTTTGGACAGGCATCATAATGTAGGTATTCAATTAATAGAATGAATTATTGACCACAGTCTGAATAAATAGTTCCCTTCTGTGTGCTTCTGTGCGATGTTTATAATGCACCTCTTCTAGTTCTCTATGTGGCTTAATTAGCTGTAGAGGTGCTGTCTCACCTGCCAGTTTATAATCTTCTTGAGAATAGGACTAAATGTTCTTTGCATCCACAGGTCTCTCTTGCTCTCTATGCTTCCTTTTTTCAGTGTATAGAAGAGTACTTTGCACTATGTAATAAGTCTCTTGTAAACATTTTTTAATGATACTGATCTTATATTCACCTGCAATGCTTTATTCGTTATACTTGCTAATTGAACTTAAGTTGATCTACAGGAGAATGGTTGGAAGAAGCAAACAAAGAACTTTCTTTTTCTCCATTGCCATAAATCCTGGCTGACAGAAATTCTTAGGGTCCCTGTTATCAGGGGTCAGATAATCCCTGCCAAGAGCTAGGTCCCTTCTAGAGGACCTGACAGCTCAGGAACCAGCTCAGAGCCCTAAAGTTTAATGAAGACTTTGTGAGGTCATACAAAAAAGCCAACCAACAGTCATTCACTCATTTGATCAATCAACAAATGGTATGGGGCCCCTACTCTATGTTGGGCACAGGGCAAGTTGGAAATACACAGGGCAGATCGATTGCTTAAAAAGAACAAAAAACTGATTGTTTAAAAAGGACAACAGACGGCCGGGCATGGTGGCTCATGCCTGTAATCCCAGCACTTTGGGAGGCCAAGGCAGGTGGATCACCTGAAGTTGGGCGTTCAAGAACAGCCTGACCAATATGGAGAAACCCTGTCCCTATTAAAAATACAAAATTAGCCAGATGTGGTGCACATGCCTGTAATCCCAGCTACTCAGGAGGCTGAGGCAGGAGAATTACTTGAACCCGGGAGATAGAGGTTGTGGTGAGCTGAGATCGTGCCATTGTACTCCAGCCTGGGCAACAAGAGAAAAACTTTGTGTCAATAAATAATAAGTAAATAAAAATAAATAAATAGGACAACAGACCTGGAGAGTCACTTAATTGTCGTGGAGACATCCAGGGTACTCCAGGACTACAAGCCAGAGGCACCTAACCCAACTGGGGCATTAAGACAGGCTCTCTCCCAGGAATGTCCAGGCGAGGCACCAGACGGCTCTGGGATGGGCTGGTTACGGGAGCTGTGCAAGGGAAGGATCCCCTTTGGACCACTGAAGTCCTCGCTTAGGATTTCAATCCTGTGCCCTCAGATTTCAGGCAATTAAACTGGACTGGCGATGGGAGGAAGCAGGAGTCATTGTGACATGAAGGGAAGGAGGCAGGCTTAGCTGAGAGCAGTCTACAAGGGCAGCCCCACGGGGACAGAGTCAGAAGCACTCTGAGGTTTGTGCTCAGGGCTGCTGGGCATATCTTTGCTTTTCTTACAGTGGAATCTGGACTATGTCACTAAGACCACATCTTTCTCTTGGATTGTGTGGGGGTTGCTAGACAAGTCTAAACAGAGGGTCAGGGAGGAAGGCAGATCGGCTTCCCACGAAGCCCTCTTCCCACTGTGGGGGAAGGTGGAACTGAGGAGAAGAAACATTCAGGGGCTCATTGCTCCCCATTCGGAAGAGCTGGCCATTTGAAAGCTTGAATCACTGTCCCCAGGGCTTCAAAGCACAGAGGAAAATGTGGACTGACTTAGGCAAGGGGAATGTAGAAGCCCAGGGTCTCCACACGGTGTTTACCCACTGGCGTCGGAAGATACAGTTGTATCTGTCCCTTCCCTCCCCACCCTTTCTGGCATCTTGCTTCATAGTTCTCCCCTCTTCATGCTTTCCAAAGGGCTCCTACCTCTCATACATTTTTGCTCAGCACAGAAAGAAAGTGTCAGTCAATAGTCTCCTAATTTGTATGAGGATGAGAACTCCTTGTGGAGAATTCAGTGGAAGGAACCCAGGGCCAGAGGACAGAGGGCCCAGGGTCTGTTCCCAGTTCCGTCACCAACTCACAGTGTTGCTGTCACCCTTCTCACCCTTGGACTCTTACTTCGTGGATTGGAGTAGTAATATATTCTGCCTTGCGTGGATGGTAAGTACCAAATGCGATCATACCGTAGTTCAAAGGATATGCCAGTGCAAGGCTGTTATTTGTTATATAAATAGAAATCTATCAGAGGATGGATGCTTGCCAGCAAGTCACAAAAGTGCAATACAGCCCAGGACATATTCCAGCTATGGAATCCCGCTGTACCTGTGAGACAGGGTACTGCCAACACAAATCTGTTACAATCTGCACTTGGAAACTCCCTACATTTTCAATAAAATACATACATTGAGTTACCTGCATTCAATCGGACACAATGTAGCAATGAAAACAAGCAAACAGAAGCTGTACACCACAGTATGAACAAATCTCACAACATGAAGTTAAATAAAGGAAGCAAGTCATGAAAGAATACATGCACAGCTGGGTGCTGTAGCTCCTGCCTGTAATCCCAGTGCTTTGGGAGGCTGAGGCAGGAGGATCGCTTGATGCCAGGAGTTTGAGACCGGCCTGGGCGATATAGCCAGACCCTGTCTCTACACACAAAAATTATTTTTTTTAAAAATTAGCCAGGTGCAGTGGTGTGTGCCTGTAGTCCCAGGTACCTGGGAGGCTGCAGCAGGAAGATCTCTTGAGCCCAGGAGTTCAAGGCTGCAGTGAGCTATGATTATACCACTGCACTCCAACCAGAGTGACAGCCTGTCTAAAAACAAACAAACGAAAAATGGAAAAGAAAAAGAAGTATGTAGTATGATTCTACCTATAGAACATTCAAAATCCAGCAAAATTAAACCATATTTGTTAAGAGTTGTGTTCATATGGGTAAATACGAAGAGAGAAGCCTGGTTAATCCATGAAGAGAAGCCTGTTCATTATTCTCTTTATTACTATTAAAGAGAAGTCAGAGTAACTGATACCTCCTTTGGCGGGAGGAGGCGGAAAGGGATGGCATTCTGGGAGGGGTGTGGGAAGAAGGGCTGCTGGGGAGCTGGCATCCCACGTTTCTTGCTTTAAGTGGGAGTTCCGTCTGTGTTCACTTTACAGGTATTCTTTAAACTGCACATGTGTTTTATATAGTCTTCTGGATTTATGATCTATCTCATAATTTTAAAAAATTAAAGGCATCTGAAATCAATAGGAAGCCACCCCACATTAGAACAACAGCCTCAGAGATCCATCTCCTTAATTTTATAGCTGTGGAGAATGAAGCCCAGAGAGGTTAGGAGGCTTACTCAAAGTCACAGAGCATGTTCTCAGTGGAACTGGGACTAGCATGAAACAAGTCCTAACTCAAGTTTTTCTCCCTCCTCTGTCTCTGGACTCTTCTTCAGGGAAAGGGCAGGGAGGAGCACAGCTTTTGAGCCTGAGAGTTCCCTTGTTTTGTGAAAAATAAAAAGGGCCAGTTACTGAGCCAATAAAATAATAAAGAGCTGGCATAAACATTGAGGGTTGTAAACACATTTCAAATGGAATTTTAAAAGATTTAAATATGCGTTCCTCAAATCATAATAATGATTACGTTAATCATAATAATGACAGCATCACAAAAAATAAATACTAGGAATCTCTGGCAAGCCTGTGATCTAGAATTAGACTCCATCTGACTTGTAGATGGTATCAGGATGGAGCTGGCTTGGAGTGGGGCGGGGATGGGAAGGGAAAGACAGGGAGCCAGAGAGTCTGCAACTTTATTGACTTATCCACCTGGCCTAGGTGAGACCCCTAGCCCTGGGACAGTCAGGAAAGGAACCTCTGCTATCTCTCTGAGAGCTTTTTTGTTTTGTTTAGAGGTCAATTACTTCCCATTTGGGGAACTTGTGAACATTAAGAGGTGACTGGAGTGAGCGATGGAGATAAGAGGCTGATTGCTTACAGAGCGGCTCCCTGGTAAAAGCTCTGCAGAGGATAAGCAGTTGTCGGTAAGAGACACACAAAAAAGGGCAGCTTTCAGTGCAGAGGAGAGATTACGGAGACGGAAGACAGGCAGCTGGGGATGGGCTTGATGAGTTGGGAGAGCCATGCGTTTTAAAGTGATCTTGACAGGCAGAGAGTGGGGAGATGGGGGAAGAGAGCTTTCCTTCACTCTCCTTTAGGAATGAAATCTTTGCTGTCCTGTGAATCTCAGACTTCCTTGCTGTGGTCTGAAGGAAAAGCCACGTGGATTGCACATGGACAAGGTTTTTGTTATAGGGTTTTTTTTTTTTTTTTTTTTTTTTTTTTGCCAGCCAAATATAGATGCCACAACAATCTGGGGATCATAACAAAAAATGTGACAGGAAAATGGAACATCTAAAGGATCTTGGGTGTACATGTAACTGACACCCCTTCCCGCCTCCCAAACCCCTTCAGCCAACTGAATACAGTTGTTCTAGAGCCAGCTTGAATTGTATCTCAAACTACTATAAAATATGGCTCTGGCTTTGGCACATACCCATTTCTTTTCTCCATTCCAAAGTCCTAGAGCTGTCTTGGAGCCTCTCTCAGTAAACAGTGTCATTCCCATGGTAATCACCAGTATTAACCCCCATCCTCTGTGTAGCCTTCTCTAAGCACCCCAGCTTGGGCTGGATTTTCTTTCTCTCTCGAGTGAGCTTAATGTCTGTCCTATTTGACATGTAGCATATTCCACGCTGTATTTTTAGATACCTTCCTCGAGTTGGTCTTTGCTTTCCCAATTAGAAAATACATTCCTTGAGAGTGGCCGCCAAATTTTATTTTTTTTTTCTTCTGTCCCTACCAGGAATGTTCAGCAATGACTGAGTTACTGATGATTAAACTGAGCCTCTTTCTTTCCCCCTTCACTCTGAGCCTTGACCCAACCACCCCTGATATTCCTGTACCTCTCCCTGTGGTCACAGAGGTGTAGAGAAGGCATGGGAATCTTTCACTCAGCCTAACTCCAGAGACAAGGTTATTGAAACATCACATATATAGTAACTGCTTCTTCTGTTACTATTCTATGTTAGAAGAGGGTGAGAGGGTAAAGGAAATAACATTGATTAATTTCCTACTCTGTGCCAAGTATTTCTCAATCCAAACTACAGTGACCTATATTTTTGGGGTAGATATCTAACCTAGAGGATTTTTTAAAAATTAACGTATAGCATTTTAGAATCTGATAATAGAAACGTTTAATAAAACCCACTTAACCCTTGAGGGCTGAACAGATTATATCTCAGTGGCAGCGTTGGACTGAGACTCACCTGTCATGGATCTAAGGCCAGTGTCTAAGGGTGAGACTGCTGCTCCTGTAAGGCATGACCTCCTAAGTGAAAGAAGAGCGTAGCACTCTATGACAATACTCTTAAGATGGAGATTTTCAGTATAATCTCCACTTTGTTTTCCTCAGCTTTGTTGACCAAATTGACTCACTGATATTCCTAAATTTAAAATATGAATTTTAATCCTGGGGCACAACAGTATAATTGAAAGATACTGTCGGGGGCTGGGCGCGGTGGCTCACGCCTGTAATCCCAGCACTTTGGGAGTCTGAGGCAGGCAGATCACAAAGTCAGGAGTTCGAGACCAGCCTGGCCAGCATGGTGAAACCCCATCTCTACTAAAACTACAAAAATTAGCCGAGCATGGTGGTAGAAGCCTGTAATCCTAGCTAGTCAGGAGGCTGAGGCAGGAGAATTGCTTAAACCTGGGAGGCAGAGGTTGCAGTGAGCTGAAATTGCACCACTGCACTCCACCTGGCTAACAGAACAAGTCTCCATCGAGGGGCGGGGGTGGAGGGGAAGGGGAAGAAAGATACTGTGAAATGTTTCTGAACACACTTTTATTAGCAGTGAACATGGAGAAATAAGGGTTGGGCTCTGTGACTCACATCTGTAATCCCAAGACTTTGAGAAGCTGAGGCGGGAGATCACTTGAACCAGCCTGGGCATCATAGGGAGACCCTCTCTCTACACAAAATAAAAAAAAAAAATTAGCTGGGTGTGATGGCATGCACCTATAGTCCCAGCTGCTTGGAAGGCTGAGGTGGGAAGATGGTTCAAGCCTGGGAGATGCAGGCTACAGGAGCTATGATAATAGCATGCCACTACACCCCAGCCTGGGCAACAGAGCAAGACCATAGCTCAATTAAAAAAGAAAGAAAGAAAAGAGATAAGTGGTAAAAACCCAAAGGAGAGAAAACGTAAGAAAATGATAGTGAAAAAATTAATGACTACTTTTTTTTAAGCTTAAACAAATATACACTTTAAGGGATGAACGCTATCAACAGTCAGGTATAGTTTACCTACCCTCAAGCAGTCTGCTTCTCACTTTAGTAAAACAACCAGGCCATATCAGAAATGAGAAAATTCAGGGGTAGGACATTGGAATTAAATATGGGAATTTATCAAATAAGAGAATTTAAACTTCAATAAGTCAGTAGCCCTGCGGGATGAATAATTAGAGTTTTCATTATCTAAAAATGCAATCCAAGGGGGAATAAAGGCCAGATTTTCCTACTAAATTTTCTATAAAATCTGTCTCTCACCAAACACATGTTTTCTATTTGATCCCATGTCCGTATGAATAAAATGAGTTTATTTTCATTCTTGAATTTGCATGACCTCAGATATATGGGGGTGAAGATGTCAAAATTTCACAATTTTAGAAAGCCTAAAGGTCAGGCTTTCTATTCATCTTTTTATGACTTTGGGGGGCACTTGGAGGCCTCTTTACCTGGCACAGAACTTAGAAACTGCTGATGCTCCGAAGAAAACCTACAAAGAGGGAGAGAGGAGTGTGAGGGAACAAATTAGGAAACCTGCTTCCAGGACTGAATCGGTTTTGTTTACCCAGCACTTCTGGGCTTCATTTTCACTTTAATTCGAAATTGTTTCAAGGTAATGGCAAATATCCGTTCTAGCGGCCTACACACACGCAACCACACACACACACTTAGGTCGTGTATTTATTGGAGATGCTGTGCTGTACAAAGAGATAAAATGCATGATAGTGAAAGGGACCGGAAGGTAGAGCCTACTTCCAGGAGAGCAACTGTGGCCAGAAAAGAGCATTCCTCTGGATTAACAGAGTCCCCACAGGAGCAGCCTTGGGGGGATGTTTACACCCCACAGAAGGAGGCTCAAGGAAGGTTCTTCTTCCTGAACCTCCTGGATCCTTAAGTTCCCGGCTTTCCAGCCCCTTTCCCGCACTCTGGTCTTTTTCTCTTTCTTCCCCCTCCTGCTGTCATTAATCGGGGGTTGGTAGGCCGGCTAGATCACCATCTCCATTCACTCGCAATGCTCCGCCGCCACTGCGTACACATTCAAGAGCCTCTCAGGCCCCTGGGGCTGAAGTCCCAAAGGTCACGTGCCTCAGTACTGCTCCCACACCCTAAACTGCCATCCAGCCGCCGTTTTCTTCAGCCCCTGTTTTGCTTGGTGGGTGACCGGTGGAGACGTTGCCTTTTGGGGGAAGAACGTCCTAGGCAGGGCCGTTAGCTGGGTGACTCTGGTGCAGATTGCAGTTCCAGAGATCGCTCCATAAAGAAGTGCCATTGGGTAGCTGCTTCCCTCCACCGCCGCATCCCCTCGTCCCTGTCGCGACCTGCAGGCGGAGGGGAGGGCACCGAGCTGCTGGCCCTGGTGGGCAGAGTCAAGCGGAGGCGCCTCACCAGGCCCTGACGCCCTGCAGCGTGGCTGCCAGATGTCCCTGCGGGGTGGCACTCGGGCCACCGGATCCGAAGCCCGCGCTGGTCAGTGATGTGTGTGGCGCAGGACCCGAGGGCGCGCCCGCGTAGCAGCCACCGTAGCCTGCGCCGTAGGGTGCTCCGGTGTAGCCTCCGTAGCAGGAATAGGGCGACACCGCGGCGCCGTAGGGGCTGGGGAAGGCGGGAGCGCCCGGCCCGGGGCCCAGGCAGGGCTTGCCATCGCGCACCAGCACCGGCACCGCCACCCGGCGCGGCGCTAGAGGGTGGCCGGCCAGTTCCAGCGACTTGTCCTGGCGCTGTCTCTTGCACTTGTAGCGTCGGTTCTGGAACCAGATCTTGACCTGCGTGGACGTGAGCTGCAGCGCGCTGGCCAGGTGCTCGCGCTCGGGCGCCGATAGGTACCGCTGCTGCTTGAAGCGCCGCTCCAGGCCCAGCACCTGCGCCTGTGAGAAGAGCACGCGCGGCTTCCGCCGCTGCCGTGCCTTGGGTTGCTCCGAGCGGCCGCCCCGCACGCTGTCGCCGCTGTTGCCAACGCCACGCTCTGGCACCCTGGTCCCACCGCCGAGGGGCGAGGCCGCGCTCAGGCCGGGCTCTAAAAGCATAGGAAGGGACACATCAGCGCCCAGCCTAAGGCTCACCTGAGCAGTTCCTACTTAGTTTTCAAGACTCTCCTCTCCCTGGAAGGCTTCACCCTGCGCCCTCCTCCTCCCTCCTACTGCCCCCCAACCCTGTCCCAGGACTGTCTCAGTGTTCCTTCCCTCCAAGCTCTGCCACTTTTATATGGTACTGCTGGAAAGTAAATTGTGAAGCCCTACGGTCCCCGGTGTATGCGTCCTTTTCCAAAAGGTAAACTCTGGATAAAGAGTTAAGGCAGCCCCATTTGCTTCTTAGAATGTGTGTGCATGGTCCAGTTTGGTAAACATTCGCTGTGAGGAACAAGTGTGAGTAGGGGTGTCTATCAGATTGGGGAGATTTTGGACCCTCCTTGGAAGTACAGAAAGAAGGAGAAGAAGGAGGAAGGGGAAGAGGAGGAGGAAGAAGAGGAGGAGGAAAAGGATGAAGAGGAAGTAAGAAAAGAAAAACAGAGAGAAGGCTGGGTGACAAGAAGGTGCAGACTCGGTGACAGGCTCTCAGGAGGCTCCCATCTGCCTCATTTTCCTTTGCAGCCCCAAGCACACTGCATGAAACCCGGCTCCAAGTCTAGGAGCAGGAGCCTTGAGTGTCTCCGCCTTCACCCCACTTTTGCGCACACTCTTGTCTTTGTGATGAAGTACTCCACCAGCACCAGGGATGCATCCCAGCTTTCTTGGATGTGACGCTTTTAATCCAAATTAACAATATATGATGAAAACAAAATATTTCCTGGCTCCTGATTCTAGGCTCGGAAACTGAGGTTCTCTTTGAGAGATGCATAAAGTTGAGGTCCACATTTGGCTTCTTAAAAAGTAGCCTGTCCCTCCTTTGGGGTCTTTCTGGCAAGCAGGTGGTGTGGGCTTCACCCTGAAGTCCTCCTTTCACCCGGGGAGACCTCTACAGCTGAGACTGTGCCCACCAAGATGCAGCATTTTTCTCCCTTCTCACCTCTCTACTGTCTGGGTTTAAGCCGCGTTTGACCCTAACGGTGGATAAAAGGGAACGCTGAGTTTACATGGGATCTCATGCCAGGAGAAAACCAGGAGCATGGAGGGGATGCAAGTTCACAGCAAGAGGGGACAAGGACAGGCCTATTTAGAGCCAGTGCGATTGAAACTAGACTCCTAATACCCAAGGCACTGGCATGATCTCCTGGGGGATGGAGCTGTTTGGTATTTAAAGTTTGAGTCAAGAACGACTTCCTTCAGTGATGCCTGTGCTCAGATAAACTGAGGCCATCTCCCCTAGCAAAGAGGAAAAATCCTGAGGAAGGTTTGTTTTCTTAGCACAAGGAAAGGTAACAACTGGCCTTCAGCCAGGGTGCAGAGCAAGGAGGACCCCATCTCAAAGCCACAGACCACTCAGGCTGGGGCTGCACAGAAGTGCAGGACACACCAGCACTCTGCGCCCTCCTGGTCACAGTCCTGGAGTTCTTGAGGGCGAGGTGGGACGGTTGTGATGGAGGAGGGTGTGAAGCCCACCGAAGGTGCCTTCCCGATCCGGATTGCCCCGCGGCCCCGGGCTCAGTTCCTGGAGCCGGCCTCCGGTCCCTCCTCAGCAGTGTCCACGGCTGCAGCAGAAGAGACGCGCCCAGGATTTGGTTTCCAGGGGGAGGAAGAAGGCGCAGCAAATATCATGGGCTGCGAGGAGACTGCGGTGGTCGAAGGAACGTGATCCTTTGTCAGCAGAGCCGAAGTGATAACCTAGCTGGCTGCCCAACGCCAAGAGAATTTAAAATCCGCTGCAGAAAACCTATCAGCTTCTTGGCGAACACAGCAGATAATGTTGTCCGGCTTCTGGAGTTAGTGAATAACTGGCCTGCAAGCCAGTGAATAACTCCGATCTAGCGCCTTGATTTATTTCATTAGTTTGTGCCTTTAATGAAGGCGTCACGGCACAGTCTGGCAGAGGAGGCCTGTCCTGCGGGGCGCTACCTGGGGCCCCGGCGTTGAGAAGGCCGAGCGAGGTGCTGAGGTTTGGAGAGAGGAAGGCGGCGTTTTCATCCCTCCAACTGTCTGGCCTCTGCAGCCAAAGCCTTCCGGATCGACGCAACACAGCTCCCCGCCAGCCCCTTCCCTACCAGCTGCTGGACACAGGTGCGTGGGCCTCGCCGCATTGTGGTGTGTGGTTGCGCCTTCGGATTCAGGCGATGAGACTCGACCAGAGACGTGTCCCAGGGCAGAGGAAACCCTGGCGGCCTTTAACATTCTCCCTGACGCGGAGAACCCTGCGCCAACAGGGCCTTCCACTTGGGAAGAATTGAATGCTATCCGCTCCCCAGCTTCCGTCTTCCAGACGAAAAATCCATGAGGAGGCATGGGGGGCCCTGGCCAGGCCCGCAAGAAAGGGCCCAGTTAGTAGTGGCCTCGGAGCCACGAGGGTTCCACTGTTTTGATGGCCACATTCTTTTGCAAACGGTTTGAGGGTAGAGAGATACCAGGGTGATGACAGGGAAGCACCGTGGTGACTGGCACGGCTAAGACTCGGCGGAGGGTTTCGCTGTGGAGGTGAGAAGGTGGAGGTTCTGGGCACTGTGACTGCGAGTGGGAGCGATGCGTTTGTGGGAATCAGAGGAGCGGATTTCGGAAAAGTGAATCCTTAAGATTCAGGGCCTTAATTTCGTCAGGGGCATGTGAAGCACACTGGTTATCAGGAGAGGGTGGGAATGGGGTTCAGAGGCCTTTTTCTTGAACTCCTCAAGTGAGAGAAAATGGCGAGAGAGTCTCAAACCCAGGAGATAGAAGGCGCATTTTCCCCACGCAACCGTGGATCACCCCCCAACCCCACCTACCCATATTCCCCCTGTAGGACACAAGACCTGAGTGCTTACTCACGTGGCTCCCCAATCCGTTCCCCGTCCATCTCCAAGACTGCCTCACAGGGACTCCCAAGAGGCCCCGATCCGTCCTGCCTTCTGTCACCTACGCTGCCACCAGCGTTGTGAACCTCTGACCCTCGCGGCTCCGGGTCCATTCTCAGGTACTGAAGGTTTTCCGGGCTCTTCCGCACCCCCGGGTGTGGAGAAGCCGCGGGGCTGCGCTGCTCTTGCTCCAGCCGCAGGATGTCTTTGACCGAGAAGGGGGTGGAGGTGACCCGGCTCAGCAGCATCCCGAAGGCGGGTGGGGCGGGGCCGAGGAGTGCCTGGTCCTGGTGAGGCGCGGCACCACGAGTTTCCCGTCCTGTCGCTGCAGGCTCCGCAGACAAACCCAAGCCCTGGGACAGACGCCCAGCTTCCCAGACCGCGCCTTCCTCTGGGCCATCCCGGCGGGCCCGGGTCCAGGGCCGGGTGACAAGACGGTAGCCCCCCATTGGTTCTCGCAGAAACCACGTGCTAACTCTGCACCTTCCTACCCCAGCGCCTTCTTCCCGCGCCCGTCTAATCCTCTCCAGTCCTCAGTCGCCCTCCTGGGAGGTTTGATTCTTACTGACGGTTCTCAAAAGCTAAGAAAACGTGGAGAGACAGTGCTGCGCGCGACTCGGATCTTCGTCAATATGGTACTAGCGGGTGCATCTGAGGTCAACCTCGGGTCCACGGGGACCCTCCTGGTGGACGTGCGGGGATAGTGGGTGGAGTCCTTTCTGTGCAACCCGATCCGGTCCATCCAGCTTGGTCTTAGCTCAACTCTGCATTCTTATGGCAGAGGAAAGCTAAGACAGAGACAGCTGAGGGCCCGCGGGATTTAAGATGCTCACTGGGATCTTACGAGCGCAGAGGCCGGACCGCCTATATTGAGGTGGAAGCCCCTCTTCGAACCGAGTCCCGGTCTGCAGAGTCTCGACCCGCCACTTCCCAGGAGCAGCGTCTCAGCCCCGAGATCGAGGAATGGGTGTAGGGGCTACATCTAGGGAGCCCTCGGCCTTTTAGAGGGCTTCGAGAATGGTGAGGGAGAAGGGAAGGCCATCGCTGCGGCCCGTGCAAAGTGGTCAGAGGGGGTCTACTGTCGCCCTTGGCGTCCCCACGTTCCTTCTCTTCCTCACCTGTATCTCCTTAAAGCGGATTGCCTGGAGCGTGCCAGCGTGTGTGCGTGTCAGCGTGTGTGCGTGTATAAACGCGGCGCCCGCCGGAGGGCTGGGAAGATTTGATTGGCACTAAATCTCCTGAAAAGGCCCTCGGATACAGTGGGCACCGAGTGAATGGGGCAGTGTGGTACAATGGTTACCAACGCGGATATAGCACCAACAGATCCAGCCCCTGCTGTTACTACTCAGGGGGCCTGGATCAAGGAAACATGATTTGGTGTCAGCAGAGTCGAAGGAGGCTTAAAAACTGTGTTTTAATCACAGTGAGATCTCTTTAGAGTTCTTTTGGGGATTTCAGATCCATTTTTTTTTCTTTTTCCTTCTTTCCTTCCTTCCTTCCTTCCATCTCCTCCTCCCCCTCCTCCTCCCCCTCCTCCTCCTTCTTCTTTTGAGACAGGGTCTGCCTCTGTTTCCCAGGCAGCAGTGCAGTGCCCAGATCATGGCTGCAGTCTCTGCCCGGGCTCACTGATCCTCCGACCTCAGCCTCCTGAGTAGGTGGGACCACAGATGCCACTAAACCTGGCCATTTATTTATTGTAGAGATGGGGTTTAACCATGTTGCTTAAGCTGGTCTTGAACTCCTGAGCTCAAGCAATGTGCCCATCTCCCCACCTCGGCCTCCCAAAGTGCTGGGATTACAGGTGTGAGCCATCTCACAGGCCTCAAATGCTTCTTAAACCTTCTTATGTGAATTCAATGTTACAATAGCTGTTTGGATATTATTATCTCCTGAAATCCAGATAAACCCAACTCATCTCCGCAGGCTAATGGGTGCAAAATTGCTTACAAAGATTTATGCAAAATCTCAGCAAATCTCATTGTTCGGCTACCAACTAATGATTTCTTATGCATGGTAACATTTAATCTTTACATCAAAGCAATACCCAAATATTTTCAGCGTTCTTTCTCTCTCTCTCTGTCTCTCTCTTTCTCTTTCTCTCTTTCTTTCTCATCAGATCAGAGAGGTGACCCAGATCGTTTACCGAATTGCAGGACCAGACTAGCCTGTAAACCAAGACAATAAACCTTTTCTTTCTTTCTTTTTGAAATAGACATCCTTTGCTCTTAGAGATCTCAAAATCTTGTGATGACCCATACATTTATTTGGATTTTATTTTTCTGATAAAAGTAATCATGGGCACCTTGGAAAAAGTGAAGAAAAGTTAAAGGAAAATATCCATCCAGGGATAACATTTTCGTGCACCTTCTTCTCTTTATTTTTGCATATATGAGCTCATAGTGTATATGTGAGTTTGTATATATTTAAATTTACATCATAATCATGTCTAGTTCATATTTAGAATTTTTAAAACAAATATAATTGAAAATAGCAATCTAATATTTTATGTTATGGATAGACCATAATAGACTGTTTTTATATTTTAGATATTATCTTTTTTTCACATCACTGTAAATAAGGCTTTATTCTTGTACCTTTAATTTTCATCCTTGTCAATATTTTCTATTATTTTCTCAGGACACCTGTAGAAGAAGCATCAATGAGTCAAATATTTTAATGCTCATAAGACATGCCATTCCAGGGCTTCCTAGAAAAGCAATATTATTGTACCTTTACCCCGGCGGTGCAGGGGAGTACCTGGTTGATGAGTATTTACAGTCACCACTGGACACCCACGAGAGACCCTGAACTTAGAGCATTTCCGCGGTACGAGCTCCACCCTGTCCCTCCAGGGGATACTGGCAGCTTGCTGGTTCTCCCCTTCCAAGTGCTGCAGGCAGGAAGTAGGGCGACCCGGGGTAGAAAAAAACCTAACGGTACAAACTGCCAGTACTTTATCACCTGGTGGAATTCTCCCTGCGGACAGTCGCACTTTACCTATATCGTAGAAGAAAGGACATCTTGAGGGGGCCTTGGCGTCGGAAGCCTTGAGTTCAAATCCTAGACTTAGGTCCCCAGCCGTGCCCTTGCTGGCTAGCTGCTACGATCAAATGAGACTTTTTGAGGTGGAAATGCTTTTGAACCCTCTCGAGCGGTGGAAACGCCTCGCTTGGACCAGAGTCCAGGTCTGCGGAGCAGTGACCGGCCGCTTTCCAAGAGCAGGGTTGCCAGCGGAGCGAGTCCTTGTTATGGAAAGGGCTGTTTCAGGGGTCCCTGTCGTGCTCCCACCCCTGCAGGGAGCAAGGCCGTCCTTCCGCGCCACAGGTCCGGAATTTGCAGTGCCCTGCGTTCTGGTTTCAGCTCCCGGAGCTCTTCGCTCGCTTGGGTCTCGCCCTGTCAGGGTCACCTCTCGGAGGGGTCTGGCGTCCCTCCTCCCTCCTCCCTTCAGCGCCGGGAGCACTCAGAAGCACCCCCTCGCCCGCGGACAGCGCAGCAGGTACCTCGAATCTCCCGGTCAATTGTAGGCGCATTAGCGGGTGCCTCGCAGCACAACAGAGGCTCCAGCGAAGGGTCATTTGCCTAAGTGCTTGGGGCCCAGGAGAGCCTGGAAGAAACTAGGAGGGACTGCGAGAGCAGAAAAGCCGGGAAGTACAGAGACTTTCAGGCAGGATTCCGTGCAGCCCCAACAGCGTGGTGCGGGGAGGAGTGTGTGTGTGTGTGTGTGTCTGCGTGTGTGTGTGTGTGCGCGCGCGCGTGTGTGTCCCTTGCTCGGGAATGGAGACATCGTGGTCACCTCTGTTCTTAAGTCAGATGGAGACGGTCGTGCTAGGGGTGTGATTGATCCGCTTTGCTTCACTCTGGTCCACAGAGTGTTTTAAGCTCTTACCACGTGCCAGCTCTGCCCAAGCCCTGGTGATACTGAGAAAATGAGGGGTCTCAGCCCTCTATCTGAACTTGCATTCCTGCATAGAAGACAGATTTTAAATGATTCCCACGCAGCTTGTTTCCTTGCACAATCAGACGGAATTTGCACACTATATTCATTGAACCTTTTTGTATCCATGGTTAACGAAAGTCCTTATTTCCTGTTTCTTTCACTCTCCTAAAACGAAGGGATTCCCTCCTCACCTCCTACTCATGACTGTTAGCATAGGGCTTCATAATCTTATGCTTCAGAGTGCATAATAATTTTAAAGTAAATCCTCTTAAAATGACTCAGTAAATTTTCTCATTTTTTAAAAAATGATGGCTTTGGCTTCGTCATCTTTATTTACAGATAAAGAACACAGAGATTACATATGGCCCAAGATCACACAGCTGTGGAATAGCAGAGGAAAATCAGAATCCAGGTTTTCTCACCCAGTCCTGGGGCCACTGCTCTGCACTTCTGTGGACCTGCTCCCACTTCAGTTCCCTCTAGAGTAGAAATGACGAGTTGAAAAATAACTGGGAATGACTTGGCAAACAGACCTAGATTATTTCCTGTATAGTTTCTTTTTTTAAAAAATGTGTATTTGCGTCTCATCTCACTGGTTTTCAAAATAACTCAAAATACAGCCAATAGTATAAAGCAGTTATGACTTCTAGTTTATAAATGAGAAAGCCAAGAGAAAGGAAGGTTAAGAAATTTGAGGCCACATCTCTCTCATGATTTCCCATACGGTGTTGTTTCACAGACTAAGATGAATGCATTTATTTGGTAATCACCTTTTATGTTTCCCCCTAACTGTTTGCTCAGTACATGTTAGTACACTTACCCCATAGAAAAATATGCTCAATATTTTAAAATGTCAGCAAAACTATTATTTCATTATGTTCTGAATTATTCTATTCAATTCAGAAGATATTTTCTGAGAGTGCCTATTACATGGAAAAGGTCATCATAGAATCTGTCATACAAACTGGGACACTTTTTTTTAGAGACAGTGTTGCTATGTTGACTAGGCTGATCTGGAACTCCTGGCCTCAAGTGATCTTCCCACTGTGGTCCCCCAAAGTGTTGGGATTACAGGCATAAGCCGCTGCACCTGGCCTAACTGGGGAAGAGGAAAGTCCTTTAACACTAACTAGATGGTATGCCAAGTATAGACTGGCCACAACTGTCCTGGGTAAACCAGGATATATGGTCCCTCCATCTACAAGGCACTCAGCACACAAAGATAAATAGCACACACTTCAGGACCCTCCAGGAGTATTCAGTCTAGTCAGGGGACTGAATAAGCTTTTATTGTAGAATGTCACCAGGCCACCTTTGTATGCTGGCCTGGCATTAATGTGCCTAATTTCACCCACTTGATGAAGGATAACATTTTCATTTATAATGATACTTTTATCATTCAAATCTATAATGTTGATCTGATTATCATATTTAAGAGACAAGTTGACCACTAGCACATCCTTTTTCTGCTGCCACAAGACAAGCACACCTGCAGTCAATCACACACCCAAAGCCCCATGGCAGACACAATCCGCTCCCCACAACAGGAGCTGTTCCCTGCTCTCATTGATTCCTGAAGATACTGTTTTGCCATTAGCTTTTTTCACTTAACAATACGCTCAGCAATCACACCATATTGGTTCAAAGAGGTCTTCCTTATTGTTTCTGTAGTTGCCTAGTACTCCATTGCATGAATGTACCAAAGTTTATTCAACCACTGTTATATGAATATTTAGAGTTTTCCAGTACTTTACAATAACAAGCATGAGTTTATATGTGTTTTATATTGTTAGAGGCATGTCTTCGGAGTATTCTAAGAATTGGGACCGTAGGTGAAACATAAATGCACATATAATATTTTGTAGGTGTTCTCCTCTCCAGAAAGGTTCTACAGGTTTGTATTCCACCAGCATTGTATGGGAGTGCCTGCTTCCCAGGTATCCTGGGCCACAGAATGCATGATCATATCTCTTCATTTTTGCAATTTGATAGGTGAGAAACAGTATCTCAGTGTCTTTTTTCATTTGCATTTCTCTAATTATAAGAGAGGTGGAACATTTTTTATATGTTTAAGGGATATATATATGTGTATGTATCTATACATATACACGTACAACACATAAAAATAAAAAAATATATATATATACACAAACGTAAATTGTATCTGTCTCTCATTTTCACTTAAGTTTTCTCAATATCGGTTACTTTGGTTATGTGTGCTATATGTTGCAAATATTTTCTTCCTGTTTGACAATTGCCTTTTGACTTCTTTTATAGTGCTTTTTACCATGCATTTTAAAAAATGTAAGCATTTGTGTTTTCTTTCCTTGCTTCTTGATTTGAGTCATGGGGAGAATACCTTTTCCTACACTGAGGTTGAAAAGGAATTCATCTTTAGTTTCTTCTAGTATTTGCTATAATTTCTTTGTTTACATTCGAGTGTATTGTGCGAATTAAGGATCTGATATGATCTTTTCCTAAATTGCTATGCTGGGGCCATTGTGCCGGGTGGTCCGCCTTCACTTTCAGAGGTGCTCCCCGCGAACCCCGAAAATCAGTGCAAAATTCTCAGGGTTAGTAGAAGAGCATGGGTGCAGCGTAAAGTGACGTGGGCCAAGAGCTTTCTTGTATTAAATGTTTAGAAAAACCAACCAGTTAAAGAAAATAAAAATCTGCTGTGTGGGCTTCTCCGTTTCTCCGCGTCACCCTCCCCCAACCCGCTTCTTAGCGTCTCGGCTTTGGGTGTCCCAGGCCGTTTAGTTCTGGGACACAGCGCGGGGGGTGACTCCTGGCGTCGCGGGCGCCCAGCCGCCTCTGCGCGCGTTCCACTCCTCCAGCATGGAAAAGAAAACCCTCAGCGGCCCGAGGGGCGGCGGGGCCTTCCCGGATCGCGGACTGGGGAGCCGCCGGCCGGGAGGCAGCTGGGCGACGCTTATCTGCGCCGCGCTCTGCAGCTCCTTTTCAATTAACATTCCAGCGCCACCGCCCGCCGCGGGAGCGGAGTCTCCGCCAGCCCCTGGAAAAATAAACTTGGGGCCCGGCAGTGGTGCGTGCGTGCGTGTGTATTTGCATGTGTGCGCGTGTGTGCGTGTGTGTACGTATATGCATGTGTATGCGCACGCGTCTGCGCGTGCGCGCGTGTGTGCGTGTACGTGCATGTGCGTGAGCGCGTGTGCGTATGTGCATTCGTGTGTGTGCGCTGGCGCGCGTGCGTGTGCGTGCATGTGCGCGAGCGCGTGCGTGTGCGTGCGTGCATGTGTGCGTGTGTGTGCGTGCGTGTATGTGTGTGCGCGGGTGTGTGTGTATGCGTCGTGGGGGGTGGTAGGTCCGACAGAGTCCCAGATCAGCGCCGCCTAGAGCTATCTCCACGTGGCGGTTCCCTGCCGGTCCCGGCTACTGCTCTCTGTCCCACTGCGAGGTGGGCGGCAGTTGCTCTTTTAATAAACTGGCAGTCATGGTCTTGCTGGGCCCTACAATATTCCCAAAGCCTGGGGTGCGATGGAACACGTGGCTACGTCCCCAGACCCCGCGAGGGGAGTTGCACACACAGTGCTGACCTGAAGGTCAGACAGACCCTTTTTTCTCGGCTCAGCTTGGGCTTCTATGATCTCATCGATGTCCCATCCAGATAAGCAGGGCAGACGTCATTCTCTCCATTCCAGGGATGGGATGTTGAGGCTCGGAGTCCCTTAACTTGTTTATAGCCACTGGCCAGCTGCTCACCTACGGCAGGGGACATGACAGGTCTGCTACTCAGGCATCCCAGGGCTGAACACAGCTCCAAGTTTCACCTTCCGTAAGAAGTTACCAGCCTGCACATTGCTGTAAATGAGTTTCTAGTATTGTTACTGTTAATCCTCTACAAATGTAAAATATGTCAACACCTCTTCTTGCGCCCACTGAATATAGGGCCACCCACCTCTCCTCTGGCCGTATGTGTCGGAGGTGTCCACAGTGTCTGAACAACATTCTAAATGAAATCTTTCTACCAAAAAAAAAAAAAAAAAAAAAAAAAAAAAAAGCGCCATGTAAACAAACAAACAAAAACTCTTGCTGATTTCTTTCTTCAACATAATTGCATGTTCCCAAGAGTTGTTCCTGAATTCACCCTCCAGGGGCCTTCTGTGACTTGCTAGAGCCAGCTCAGGCTTCTGAAACTGTTTTTCAAATTAAAAGCTCTTTCTTTGGTTATAATACAGATAAACTAGTTGTGCTTATAAGTTTAACTTTTGAGACAGAGTCTCACTCTGTCGCCCAGGCTGGAGTGCAGTGGCACGATCTCCGGCTCACAACACTCTTTGAGTCCCTAAGGCACTTGAACCTCCAGGGTTCAAGCAATTCTCCTGCCTCAGCCTCCCGAGTAGCTGGGATTACAGGCACACGCCACCATGCCCAGTTAATATTTTGCATGTTTAGTAGAGATGGTCTCCTACGATCTATTTAACAGATAGTTTCCTCATGTTGGCAGGCTGTGTCTCGAACTCCTAACCTCGTGTTTCGCTCTCCTTGGCCTCCCAAAGTGCTGGGATTATAGGTGTTAGCCACAGCACCTGGCCATGAGTTTACCTTTTAAAAGACCTTTTAAGCACACTCTTTAGGAAAAGGAGACACCTGCTAAGGTGAGATGGGTCAGGCCAAACTGCAAGCAGTTCCAAGTGTAGGAGCAGCTGTGAAGTGGGTTTCCTAGTTGAATACCATCCATCCCAGCGTCTGGGGCTCATGACTGAAGGGGGGTGTAAATGAGGTGCCATGCCATCCTTCTGAGTATCTTGCCTCTGCACAGCACTTTTTAATTTTTTTTTTTAATTTTACTTTAAGTTCTGGGATACATGTGCAGAACGTGCAGGTTTGTTACATAGGTATACGTGTACTGCGGTGATTTGATGCATCTATCAACCCATCATCTAGGTTTTAGGCCCCGAATACATTAGGTATTTGTCTTAATGCTCTCTCTCCCCTTGCCCCCCATCCTGTGACAAGTCCCTGGGTGTGATGTTCCCCTCCCTGGGATGTTCCCCTCCTTGTGCCATGTGTTCTCATTGTTCAACTCCCACTTATGAATGAGAACATGCAGTGTTTGATTTTTCGTTGCTGTGTTAGTTTGCTGAGAATGATGGCCTCCAGCTTCATCCATGTCCTTGCAAAGGACATGAACTCATTCTTTTTTACGGGTACATAGTATTCCATGGGGTATATGTGCCACATTTTCTTTATCCAGTCTATCATTGATGGACAGTACTCTTTGAGTTCTAAGGCACTCACAGTCTGATAGTCTATTGCCTCCTGAGGCAACAACCATCAGACTATGTCCCTAGCCATCTGTGGGACCACCCAGCCCTGGAGGGTGCCTTGCATAGAAGGAACTTAATTTGTAATATGGCAACAGGCTTCCATGTTCCTTAATCATGGAAGAATGCCAGGAAAAAATGCCAGGGAAAGTGGAAACTCTCCTGAGGTCCCCCAGGCGCAGGGAGCTTGTGGATGCTTCCCTCAAAACACAGGAGAAGGGCATGTGGGTTACTGTGCAGAGGGAGTGGAGGGCAAGCCCAGGGCCAGGGGAGCTGCTGCAACACAGTCCATTACTCTTTCCCCAGTGTCCACTCTCCAGATATGCATAGCAGTGGCGGGAGGGGGAGTGCAGCAGGGAACAGCTACATGGACGAAGATGGAGCAGGCAGGCACAGCGGTATACTGGCGTTTGGTGCCATGTAGATAAATTATCCTGATAACCAAGTGTGCTTCCCCTTCTACCTCCTCCCCAGACAGTCTGACGCTGGGTAGAAGTATTAGACAGCAGGATGGGTCATTTAAAAGCGACCCAGGGAAGGTCTGATTTTGGGTCGCTCCATATTACATAAGAGAATTAAGCCCAGGAGACTCTCATTGTGCTAGAGCTGCTCATTCAGCTTCCCTTGGCAGGATTCCTCCCTCCAGTGCCTGGATGCTACAGGCTGCCTTGGCTACTTGGAGCAGGGTTGGAGTGGAGCTGTGGCCAGAAGACCCTGGGCATGCTTGGGGTAGGGTGGAGGATAAAAGGTTTTTACCTTAAAATAAGCTGCTAATTCATTTACCTTGAAAGAAGCTGCTAATTTGTTGTCCATTCCTGCGTTCTAACAATTTGAGAGACTGCAGAACAGAAATTATAAGAAAAAATTATAGAATATTTGACTCTCATCCATCATGCCAACTGTCAAATTGCCACGTCTTCAAAATTTTACTTTCTTTTTCCTTTTGATCCCTCTGAGAGTCTGGAAATAAAAGTAGTTGGGGGAGAAGCTGAAATTCTATTTGCTAAAATACACAGGAGAGACTGTCAAACCAAGTTTATGCAGAGAATAAAGCTGCCAGTCCTAAGAGTAATTGTTATTTTCTGTCTTATTCCAGGAGAGACTTTTTATCCAAAGCTAATATTTGGCTGTTAATTTACCCAACTCTAGGCATTATCAACCATCCCCTTCGTTTTTACGGACAGGGCCAGAGAGAGTGAATAATGTGGTTGACAGCACATTCTTCGAAGTGAAGGGTCAGGGCTTCTGTTCTGCTGGGAACGCCACATTCCTCCCTGGGTCTCCTGGGCATGACTTTGGTGTCGGTGGGGTATCAGCTTTTGTCATTCTTCCCCTGCCCTGCCCTCTAACCCAGTACCTTTATGCCAAGTAGCTTTAAATAAATATGGTTGGTGTAATTATAAACCATACATTAAAATTCTCAGCATTGCTTTTCCATTTTGAAGGAAGGGGTGAACTAAATATTAATAATAGCTAGTGCTCATTCTGCGCTTACCGGGTGGTATGCTTTCTGTGGACATTTTCCATGTGTTTGTATAATTCCTTACCCGTAGCATTGTCTCTCCTGCCAGGTGTCCTCATAGGTCCTTCAGGTCTTTGCTTAGGTCAGCTTGATTTCTGCCTTTAGGAGCTTACACTGGGGAGGGAGGGACAAGAAATTAAACAAGAAATAGAACACATGGATAAATTGCATAGCACGTTAGAAGGTAATATAAGATAAGGGGTAAGGGGGATCAGAGATGCTTGTGTGCTATGCATGTGTGTTGCACACAGGTTAGCAATTGCAATTTTAAGAAGAAATGTCAGGCATAGTTTTCTTTGAGAAGTTGCCGCTTGAGCAAGGACCAAGGGAGGTGGAGGAAGGAGCCATGAGGGTGTCTGGAGGGAGTGTGCAAAGGTCCAAAGGTGGGCTCACACTTGGTATGTTTGAGAATCAGTGTGCTGAGAATAGACGGAGTGGCGTGAATGAGGGAAAAGGGGAAGGGGGTAGCAGCGATGAGGTCAGAGAGGTAAGGGGGCCTTCATAGGCTAGCGAAGATCTTTGGCTTTTACTTTGGAAGTAAACTGAGAACATAGGAAGGTGTTGAGCAGAAGTGTATATGACATCAAATGTGACTTAAGATCGTGAAAGGCCTCCTTTGTTTCTGTATTAGAAAAGGTTACAGGAGAACAGATGTGGAAGGAGGGAGACTTGTTCAGAGGCCATTGCAGTGAGCTAGACAGCAGACCCAGGTGCAAGCAATGGAGGTGGTGAAAAGTGGTCAGATTCAGGGTGTATTCTGAAGGTTGAGGGAACGGTGCTTCTAGACAGATTGGATGTAGATAGTAAGACCCAGTGGTGAGTCAAGGATGATTCTAAGTTTTTTGGCTTTAGCAAATGGAAAGGTGGAGTTGCCATCAGTTGAGATGGAAGAGGCTACAGGCAGAAGTAGTTTTGGAAAGACCAAATGTTCAGTTTTAAAATTTGAGCTGATTATGAAATACCAGGTAGAGATAGCCATTAATACTTAGAGTCAGGTATTCAGGAGACAGACCTAGGCTGAGAATACATATTTGAGAGTTGTGACATGTGGACATTATTTAAAGCCATTATCCCAGATGAGATCACCAAGACAGTCAGTATAAATAAAGGAGAAAAGAAGTCCAAAACCGAATTCTCAGGCAGCCCAAAAGTTAGGAGATCAGGGGATAGGAGAAAGTCACAAACCAACTCTTCTGAACTCTGCAAAAAAGTTCAATGCTGTTTATTTATTTATTTTTAAATCTGCTGAGCTGGTCTGGATAAAAAGAAACCAAAGAGTCATTACCACCAAATACATTTTGTGAACCTGTATTGGACACTGGCTAAAAAAAAGCTTCAAGAAACAAAGACTTTTGGGACAATCGGAGAAATCTGAATAGATACTAGATGATATCGTATTAAGGTTAATTTTCTTAGATGTAATAGTAGTAGAGTGGTTTTGTTGAAAGTTGTGGCGTATGCAACTTTCAAATGGCTCGACAGCTACACGTGGAGAGAGAACAAATGTGGGAAATGGCAACAGCTGGTGAATGGCTAGGTGCAAAGTTAGGTGAGGGATATACCAGTGGGTATTCATTGCCCTGTTCTTTCAATTTTCCTATAGTTTGAAAATTTCAAAATAAAACTGTCAGAGAAAAAAAAAAGATTGGGAGAACAAGCATAGGAGACTCCAGAGAAGAGCGGAGCAGAGATGGCTATGGGTGTCCTGGAAACCAAGTGAAGGTAGTGTATAAAGAATGAGGGAATAAAATCCATGTAAAATGTGAGGCCAGGTGCGGTGGCTCACATCTGTAACCCCAGCACTTTGAGAGGCCAAGGCAGGCCGATCACTTGAGGTCAGGAGTTTGAGACCAGCTTGGACAACATAGTGAAACCCTGTCTCTCCTAAAAATATAAATATCAGCTGAGTGTGGTGGTGTGCACCTGTGGTCTCAGCTACTAGGGAAGCTGTGGCATGAGAATCACTTGAACCCAGGAGGTGGAGGCTGCAGCGAGCCAAGACGGCACCACTGTACTCCAGCCTAGGGACAGAGAGATACTCAGTTAAAAAAAAAATCATGTAAAATGCTGCTGGTAGGTCAAATAAGAGGATCTAGAAATGAATCTTGAATTTAAAAACAGAGAGTCAATGGTGACCTTGGAAGGGTGGCTGGACAGGTGGGTGGGTGACAGTCACCTCTGGTGGCTAAACCCAAAGAATGGGCATGTTGATTCAGAGCCTGGGCCTCTAGAAGCCAGGAATGCGTGTGTGTGGTCGCTCATCTTTGTGTGGGGTGAGTTCTGGTGGGTGAATTTGGTGGCTGTACTGGGCGGGAGGGGGACCTGGGGGTTCTGCCCTGGCTCTCCAGTTTGGCAGCACAGTTTGGCTTTTCTCTGGCAATGCTCAGGGGTGGTTCAGAGAAACCTCTGAGTACAGTAAACACTGGGACTGGCTTTTATTTGACAGGGAGTAGACACATTCAAATGGAGACGGTTGCATAGAAAAACTAAAATAAGTAGAATAAAGAGTACATTTATTAAGCAAATTCCAGTCTTCTCCAGGCAGAAAAGAGCAGAACTTTCTTCTCCCTCCCTCCCTTCCTCCCTTTTCTCTGTCTCTCTGCTGCCTGAATTACCCAAGCAGTTGCGTCAATCCTCAGTTTTCTAGGGATATGGACCTGACCTCAGAATTGATTGCACAGAAACCAGCCTTGACGACAGGCCTGCCCTCACCCCAAGGAGCCAAAGCAGTTTTAGAAATGTCATGAATCAACATCAGTCTCTCTTTTTCCTTTATTCAAAAGTCACTGGATTCCTAAAGTAGCATGCATTCATCAAAAACAAAGAAAAATTTAGGACAACACAAAGAAAATCAAAATCTCCTAATCCCATTACCTAGAAAAAACATTACCCATTTACTCATTTTTTATATGTGTATGATTAATTCCTTTTAAATAAATAAGGATTACATATGTGGCTTTCTGTTTTCCACCCTTAACAATATATTGTAAAACTTGTGCATGTCATCAAATATTCTTCTATGACACAATTTTGAGTAACTGTATAATATTTTATCCTGTAGATCTATATAATTTTTTAATGATTTTATTTTATTTTGTTTTTTTGAGATGGAGTCTCGCTCTGTGGCCCAGGCTGGAGGGCAGTGGCGCCATCTTGGCTTACTTCAACCTGTGCCTCCCGGGTTCAAGCGATTCTCCTGCCTTAGCTTCCCAAGTAGTAGGGATTATGGGCACCCACCACCATGCCTGGCTAATTTTGTATTTTCAGTAGAGATGAGGTTTCACTATGTTGGCCAGGCTGGCCTCAAACGCCTGACCTTGGGCGATCCACCCACCTTGGCCTCCCAAAATGTTGGGATTTCAAGCATACATCACCATGCCTGGTGGATCTATAGAGTTTTTAAAGTTAGAGTTCTGTTGTGGGATATTTAGGTTTCTTACAGATTTTCACTTTTGTAAGTAAAATTTCTATTGTCAAAAGACATAAAATTGTGCCAAATTTGTGATAGATGTGATTGGCTTTTAGTTGTGATTTCTAAATGGAGGCAGCCTTCATTCTACAAAATACCTGGAGAGTTGCACTGGGCAGTGTTCGAACAGTGAGTTTTCGGACAAGGAAACACATAATAAAAAGAAGCTGATTGGTTAATATCAGGTTATCTTATTAAAGGTTAAAGCAGAGGGGGCTTCCTTATTATCCTGACTTGGGTAGACTGGAATCTCTTGTTTTTAGGGAAGAAAAAATGGCCTGTTTTGAAATCTGTCTGCTTTCATAAAATTTCAGTTTGATTTTGTGGTATTTAGCATGAGTGACTCCATTTTGGCTGGTCTGGTCTGAGGGAGCCTGGTGGAAGAGCTCAGTGTAAAACAATGACCTCCCACAGTGTTCAGAACCATAAACTTTCCTGAAATAAATGTTTTTCTAAGATTGTTTTTCCTTGGTATAAAGTGGGATAGTGGGAGAGAATGGAAGGCATCAGTTCTTCCAGAAAGGTGGCCTGTGGTGGCAGAACCTACTGGAAAAATGGACATCAGAGAGTCTCAAGTAGATGCCTCTGGGTGTAATCTGAGCCCCTCTGTCCCCATCTGGGCCTTGGCACCTTGTGGAATCCATTCACAACCGCTCCTTCTCTCCAGGGCCTTCTTCAAGTCTCCTAGGAGACTTCAGTTTTTAGAGAAGGTGATCCCATCAGGAGAAGCCAAGGGATCATGTAGTGATGGGGGTAGTTGAGTGGTGGTGGATGTTGAATGGGCTCAGTTCCTGGTTCCCAGAGAATTCCCTGGCCCAGAAAAGGCTGTTGGAGCTTGGAGAAGGGATCATGTTGGGAAACCAACCAATGGGCACAGCCTGCAGCCAGGGTAGGGTCGTGAGGGCTTTCTGCTTTTTCACAAGTTGCCTTGGGGATGCAAGGGGCATACCTGGAGCTCATCTGCATCATTTGGCTTTGAGATGGTTGCAAAGAAGTAGAAATAAATTGTCCTTTGCTGCCTGCAGCTTCCCCCACTTTGGGCTATGTTGGAAATAGATGCTCAGTGCTACAAAGAAAAATTAGCATGGAGACAAAGGATTTTTCAGCAATGCAATTTTTACTTCCTGGACTGCAGGAAGGGTACCCTCACTAGCCATCTTGACATGAGAGTACAATGAACAAAGGAAAACCCACAAATTTATTACTTACGCATTTGGGGTCATCCTTACTTCTGTGTCTGATCTCAATTGGTTGGAGTCAGACCTCACAATCTAAACTAAAACCCGATTGGGTAACAACTTAACTTTTCTAAACAGGTAAAACAATGGAGGGCTGGGCCATGCCTGTGAGCACATCCAGCACAGATATCTTGGTTAAAGTACAAGGACATAGAATATACTACGTGCCTGTAATCATGGCATGTCTGAGAGGTACATAGGATAGGGCTTAACAAAGTTATTAGCACACTTATTCTTTAACAAGAAAGGAAACTTTAAAAAGGAACTTTTCTACTTCTGACAGGCTACCACTTGTAGATAACATGAGGCATCTACTTGGCCTGGGGCCAAGAAAACCCAGTGGTTACAGAGGCCACAACCAGAATCCTGAGGATATTTGTCTTGCATCACAGGAAAATGTCTTGGAGGTAGAATTTTAAGGCACTGACTCATAACCCCAATGTCCCTAAATTTGAAAAGCAAATGTTTAAAGCTTCTAAAAATATGACTTGGAAGAATATTTTCATAGTCTCCCAGTAGGGGGGGATTTCCTATAATAGGTACACCCTATAAAGGAAAAGATTGGCAAATGAGGCTACATTTTGGTCATCAGAAACCATCAGCACTCTACTAAAAAGGCGAACCAGAGAGATTTTTGCAGCACATCATGGCAAAGAGCTGATATCCAGAATATGGACCAGTCTCTTCCAAATCAATAAGAACTTAAAAAATGGACAAACAACTTTTTTTTTTTTCCCCAGAAGGAAGAAATCTAAACAGCCAGTAAACATAAAAAGGGGCAGTCATCAACAGACTAAATTGGCTGAAAATTTAAAGCTTGACCACAGGAGGTGTGGGTTAGGTGTGGAGCCAGAGAAATGTCCATACACTGCTACTGGGAGTGAAAGTGGAAAGTCTGCGTGACAGTGTCTAGCAATGTTGGAGGTCCAATTATTCCATGACCCAGCAATTCTGCTTGTGCAAATAAACCCCACTGAAGTGTGTAAACACCTGCACTAAGACACTTACACAAATGTTCACGGCAGCACTGTTTTCAATAGCTCCAAAATGGAAATAATTCAAATGTTCACCAGCAGCAAAATTGGATAAAACACATTGTGTTATAGTATGGAATGACATAGAAGAATATGTATGAAATACTGCAAGTGTGAAATGCTAAGTAAATAAATAAGTAGTGTGAAATACTCTACAACAACAAAAGTAAGTAAACTTCAGATACACACAACAAGGATGAATCTTTCTTTCTTTTTTTTTTTTTTTGAGACAGGGTCTTGCTCTGTTGCCCAGGCTGGAGTGCAGTGGCACAATCATAGCTTCTTGCATCCTTGATCTGGGTTTAAGCAATCTTCCCTCCTCAGTCTCTTGAGTAGCTGGGACTACAGGCATGTGCCACCCATGCCTGGCTAATTTTAAAATTATTTTAAAATAGAGATAGGGTCTCACTATATTGCCCAGGCTGGACTTGAACTCCTGAGCTCAAGCAATCTTCCTGCTTCAGCCTTACCAAGTACTGGGATTACAGGTAAGAGCCACCACACCCAGCCCCAGAGATGAATCTTAAAGACAAAATGGTGATCTAAATAAGCCAGATACAAAACACATATTAAACGATTTCATTTACATAAAGTCTTAAAAGCAGGCAAAATTAAACTACTCCAGATGGTAGAGGGATACTTAGATAATGCAACTGCTAAAAAGAAAAGAAAAGGAATTAGTTCCATGAAAGTAAGGGTGGTGATGACTACTGAGGAAGACGGAGAGGTTTGTTATCCAGACGCAGCTTGTGAGGGCTTCCAGGATATCTTCCTTTGGGTGGTGGTTGTCCTAGCGTTTGTTTTACAATTCATTAGCTACAACATTTATGTTTTATACACTTTTTGGTGTGTGTGTTTGCGATATTTTTTATCCCTCCTCCCAGTTAAAATAGGGATAGAGATTATCTGAGGCAGAGGTTGGGGGAACCCTTATTATTTTCTGATTAAAGGATGGAGGAGTGAAAGGATAAAGTTTTGCTGTTTACAGCCATGCACATAAAGTGAAAACTATGTTAAGACATTGTGGACATTACATTCTCTCCTAGTAGAGAGAATTTTTTTGTTTGAGGTGGAGTTTTGCTCTTGTTGCCCAGGCTGGAGTGCAATGGCCGATCTCAGCTCACTGCAACTTTTGCCTCTTGGGTTCAAGCCATTCTCTTGCCTCAGCCTCCCGAGTAGCTGGCATTAGATGTATGCACCACCACACCTGGCTAATTTTGTATTTTTAGTAGACACGGGGTTTCTCAAAGTTGGTCAGGCTGGACTCGAACTCCCAACCTCAGGTGACCTACCCGCCTCGGCCTCCCAAAGTGCTGGGATTACAGGTGTGAGCCATTGCACCTGGACCCTAGTAGAAATTCTTTAAGGGCCACTTTAGTCCTGTAGTAGAGAGAACTGATTTCTCTTTACTTGAATGTAATGAACGTATTAAGGCTTGGCCTGAAACAGCGTCTCCAGCTTTCGAAAGCAGCCTGCAGCCATCATCTTTGCACTGACGAAATTAATCATTGCTGGTGTTATAGTATCTGTGTCCTTATCATAATTATTTTTTCTTACCAAAACTTTTCTCCACGGATGGAGCAGACACTTCACATAAGTCACTATTCCCAGTCAGGTGTGTTCTGAGTTGACAAAAGCCAGCTGTCTTCCAGGGTTTCAGCCTCTGACTGGGAGGAATTCTGAGGAGGAGGCTCCCTAAGCCCCCACCTGCTTCCCTAGTCTCAGCAAAACCAGGCAGAAAGCATCGCAGGTAAGGAAGCTGTTCACTGCTATTACTGGAACTGTATGGACCAACTGGGAAATAATTCCATGGCAAAATTAGGGAAATGAAGGAAATTAGAAAATGTAGAAGGTGGCTGGGAGGTGGTGGCACACGCCTGTAATTCCAGCAATTTGGGAGGCTGAGGTGGGTGGGTCACTTGAGCTCAGGAGTTTGAGACTAGCCTGGACGACAGGGAGAGACTCCATCTCTACAAAAAACAGGCAAATAAACAAAACAACAAAAATAACAAAAATTAGATACGGGGGTGCCCGCCTGTAGTTCCAGCTACTTAGGAGGCTGAGGCAGAGGATTGCTTGAGCCTGGGAAGTCAAGACTTTAGTGAGCCCCGATCATGCCACTGCACACCAGCCTGGGCAACAGAACAAGATCCTGTCTTGAAAAAAAGAAATAAAAAAAGTGTAGAAGATGAGTTCACAGGCAAGGCAGAACTTGCTGGATGATTAGATTTTTAAAATGTAAAGTGATGAGTGGTGGTTGTCTCAGCAGTTATTTATATAAGATTTACTTATATGTTGCATTTTGTCATTAGAGGTTTCTCTTACCATTTTATGAGAATAGCCACCCATTTAACTATATATTTTGAAATATACGCCTTGAATTTTACATTGACACAGACACAAATAATCCGTAGAAAAATAACCTGTTCACTGTCTAAATCTTAGAGAACTTTTGCTGCTGTTGTTTTTTCAGACCCAGTTTTGCTCTTGTTGCCCAGGCTGGGGTGCAATGCCAGGATCTCGGCTCACGGCAACCTCCTCCTCCCGGGTTCAAGCGGTTCTCCTGCCTCAGCCTCCCGAGTGTCTGGGATTACAGGCATGAGCCACCGCGACCAGCCGAAGTTTTTTAACCCTTGATAAGAATGTTTACGTGGTGCCAGGACCTGTTCTCGGTCTTAACGGATATGAACCCATTTAATCCTCGCCCCATGGTTTGAGCTGAGTACCCCTTATCTCAGCGGGGATAATAAGGCCGGGACAACAAACGCGCGTCGCTGATTCCAACTTGGGGGGCGGGTTTCAGAGGCCGAGTTCTGAGCCCCAGGGCACTTCCTTGTGGCCATCACACCCGGCGCAACCTCTGCCCAGCAGGGTCGTAGAAATAGCAGACGCGGAGAAGTAGGGTGGCCCAGGCCTGGCCTTAGACTCGCATCGGCGCGAGTGCAGATTGCGCGACGGCGAAGCTACTGCGACAAGGCGGACTCCAAGGACGCGAGCTATCTGGAAAGACAAAACAAATTCAGGGACCGCGTGGACCCCGCGGCCACCTCCTAGGCGCTTCTGGGAAGGGCGCGCGGCTGTGGCGCCCGCTCCCCCTGCCCCCCTGCGGCCCCGCTTACTTTTGGACTCTGTCCCCGATGGGGTTGGGGTCCAGGGGTCCCCGCGTTACGCCCTCGCCTCCGTCAGTCCCTCTCCGCTTCCCGCCGGGTGGCGCCGCAGGGGGTTGGGTTGTTTTGCTTTGGCCAGGGGGACGTCCCAGTCATTCCAGCAGCTTCCCAGGGTGACCCAAACACCCGGGGACACCCGACACCTCGCACTGTTGACGGCGCTGGGCCGCCGGCGCCAGGGTGGATGGTGGAGCTCGGCGCGGGCTGCGGCGACCCACCACAGCAGCAGGGGTGGGCGGCGGCCCGGGGAGGGGCAGGGGCGGTGGGAGGAGCCCACGCCGAGCCCTGACTCGACCAGGGGCCCTCGCGCTCTTCCCGGACTCCGGAGGATCAAAGCTGCCAGGGTCCGCGCGCCCTCCCTGGGCACTTAGGGTGGCCAGGCCCCTTCGTCCGGACCCTACTTCTGTTTTCCTCCCGCGCTCCACTTCCCTTCGTATTGTTAATATTATTTACTTATTAGTTCATGTTGATTTTACTCACTTTTAGAAAATGTAAAAAACGATTTAACTTAAAATCTAGATACTGGTATCCGTTAAAGCACACGATATTGTGCTTTAAGGGACACTATTATTGCATTATAACTGTAACTCGCAAAAGTGTTCGTCTGTCTCTTCTCATTGTCTTTCACACTGTCTGTGACCTGCACACCACACTCAGATTGTTTATCCTGTTTTATATCCCTTCTTCCACCACAACCCGCCCCGTTTTACAGATGAAAGAGGGACCTTTCTTTGGGATGGCAGCCCGCACCTGCCCCGCACCTGCCCTGCACCTGCCCCCACACCTGCCCTGCATCTGCCCTACACCTGCCCCCACACCTGCCCTGCATCTGCCCTACACCTGCCCCCACACCTGCCCTACACCTGCCCCCACACCTGCCCTGCATCTGCCCTACACCTGCCCCCGCACCTGCCCTACACCTGCCCCGCACGTGCCCCAAACGTGCCCCAAACCTGCCCCACACCTGCCCCTACACCTGCCCTACACTCGGCTGCCCGTGCCTTTCCTGCTTGATTCCCTGTCACCACGATGCTCAGCTCCTGGGGTGGCTGGAGGAGATTGTCGACATCGGCTTCCTAGTCCAGGGGCCTTGACTGAACATCCACTGCTCTCCCAGCCTGGAAGGGGTAGGGGGTGAAGAAGACCACCTACCTGCCATCTGCTGGCACCAGCCAGCCCACATCTGAGGTTTTGTAGGCAAGCTTAGAAAGCGATTCCTGGAGTGCTGACAGTCCTGCCGCTTGCTCTCCTGTGGTACCCCGCTTCCACTCCAGGGCCACCCTGGGACCATTCAAGAGCTCCCCCAATTTGTATCTGCTAGAGCTGCCTGGCTGGAGCAGCCTTCATCTATGTACCCTCACTTGCCCACTGGGGCTTACTGCCAGGACATACCTCTTTGGGGAAAGAAAAAACATCCAAAAACCTAGCTGGCAAATTTGATGGCATTGGATGTCTGGCTCAATCTGTTTCTCCACTCTTCATGTTCACTTGATGAGGGACCGTTCTGCTGGAGACCATGTCTTATCCCACAGGGCTGTGTGTCTGTACCAGGGCTTCTCAGACTCTTAAGGACCTAGGAATTACCCTGATCCTGGTCACAGTGCAGATTCTGATTCAGCAGTGTGGGACCTGAGATTCTACACTTCCCACAAGCTGTTGGGCCTCAGACCACACTTTGAATAGCAAAG
Organism: Sapajus apella; assembly: GCF_009761245.1. NCBI lineage: Eukaryota > Metazoa > Chordata > Mammalia > Primates > Cebidae > Sapajus > Sapajus apella. Next base: position 26,306,197 of record NW_022436961.1, read on the forward strand.
GTCTGAGAGATTCAGAGTTTGGGGCTGGCTCAAGGGACAGAAAACTCAGGGCAGTTGCCCTTCCCACAGCCTCAGTTTGCATCACCTTCCTTTGCTTGAGCAGGCTCTTTGCTTATGAATTGATTAGAATGGCAAGGAGGTAGCGAGGTGGCTCATGCCTGCAATCCCAGCCCTTTGGGAGGCCAAGGCGAGCAGATCACGAGGTCAGAAGTTTGAGACCAGCCTGGCCAACATGGTGAAACCTCATCTCTACTAAAAATACAAAAAATTAGCCTGGCATGGTGGCAGGCGCCTGTAATCCCAGCTATTTGGGAGGCTGAGGCAAGAGAATGGCTTGAACCCAGGAGGCAGAGGTTGTAGTGAGCCGAGATTGTGCCATTGCACTCCAGCCTGGGTGACAGAGCAAGACTCCGTCTCTCTCTCTCTCTCTCTCTCTCTCTCTATATATATATATATATATATATATATTACAAAAAATAATAAAAAATGACAAGGGGGTTTGTGATGAGCAGGCCTCTTGGAGGCCAAACTGTTAAGTTTGGCTTACATCACTTACTGCATGAATGTGGGTAAGTCACACAGCTTCTCTGAGCATTGTTTCCTCATCTGTAAAATGGGCATAGTAATCTGTATCACTGGGTTTATGTAAAGATTATGGGGGAGAAAACCCAATGTAATACGCCTTTTCTAGATGTAAAGCCTTGACTGCATTTAAAGGTTTAATATTTTCTTTTCCATGGATTTGCAGTAAGTTCTCAACAGGTACACCGATGTGACTAACCACCCAAATAAAGCGGATATTAAGTACATATACATTCACACAGAGGTGTTTTATTCAAAAGTGAAAGTTACATTCCTCTCCCTGAAATGACTCAAGGATCATGATTCATTATGAGTTAAAATTCTTAAGGAAAGGCATAGAAAGATAAATGACAGTTTGTGGCAGCATTGGTTTCTGTATCTCTCACATCAATCTTAGGAGGGCATGTGCATCGGGGTGGGGACCCTTAGGGGCACGGTGTGCTCTCTGGAGCTGGGCATTGGAAGGCATCCTTGACCACACTGACCACTGCCCTTGGTACTTGATCAGGCCTCATTTCAGCTCATTTTTGGGATTGATAATCATTTTTCTATTCAGTGGACTTTTTCCTGAAGTAACTTAAAGCTCACTTAGAGCAAAGACAAGTTTTATCTGAACCTGTTCTTAGATTGGGTGAGACCCTAATGTTGAAGTACAGTGTATTGATAAGAACTTGGAATTGAACAAGAAGCCTAAATTTTACTCTTGACTTAGCCATAACTAACTACTGTAGTTGTTAATGGGCATCTCTTCTTTTTTCTGAAAATAGGGTTTGTTTGTATCTTAATGGCCTCACTTCTTTTAAGCAAGGGTTACCAACTATTGGTCCTGCAGAGATGGTGGTTTTGGCTCATGCTGGTTTTTTTTTTTTTTAATTAATAGACATTATTTTTTAAAGCAGTTTATTTTTTTAAATTTTCTTTTGAGATGGAGTGTCACTCTTGTTGCCCAGGCTGGAGTGTAGTGGCACACTCTCAGTTCACTGCAACCTCTGCCTCCTGGGTTCGAGCAATTCTCCTGCCTCAGCCTCCTGAGTAGCTGGGATTATAGGCATGCACCATCAGGCCCGACTAATTTTTGTATTTTTAGTAGAGATGGGGTTTCTCCATGTTGGTCAGGCTGATCTCAAACTCCTGACCTCAGGTGATCCACCCACCTCGGCCTCTCAAAATACTAGGATTACAGGTGTGAGCCACCGTGCCTGGCCTAGAGCAGCTTTAGATTTACAGAAAGATTAAGCAGTAAGCACAGTGTTTCCATAAACTCCACCTATAGAATTTCCAGTATTAAGAGTATAAAATCTTGCATTAGTGTGATATATTTGTTATAATAGATGAACCAATATTTGATACCTTAATCTAAATTCCACAGTTTACTATAGAGTTCACTCTTGGTGATTCATATTTTATGGGTTTTCACAAATGTATAATGACACTTATCCACTATCACCATATCACACAGAATATTTTCACTGCACTAAAAATCCAGTGTGTTCCCTTTATCCCTCCCTCTTTCCCCCCAAAACACAGTGATTCTGTAAATGTTTCTATAGCTTTTCTTTTCCCAGAATGCCATAGCCAGAATTATAGTCTGTGGCCTTTTCAGATTGGTTTCTTTCACTTAGCAATATGCATTTAAGGTTCTTTCATGTATTTTCATGACTTGATAGCTCTTAAAAAAAATGTTTAGGGAGTCTCAGTCTGTCGTCCAGGCTGGAGTGTGATTATGGCTCACTGCAGCCTCATCCTCTTGGGCTCAAGTGATCCTCCCACCTTAGCCTCCTGAGTAGCTGAAACTGCAGTCGTGCTCCACCACACCTGGCTAATTTTGTTTATTTTTTGTAGAGACAAGGTCTCACTGTGTTGCCTAGGCTGGTCTCGAACTCCTGGGCTCAATGTATCCTCCCGCCTTGGCCATCCAAAGAGCTAGGATTATAGATGTGAGCCACGGTAATATTCCATTATCTGGATGTATCACAGTTTGCTTACCCTTTCACCTGTTGAAGGTCATCTTGGTTACTCCTAGTCTTTGGCAATAATGAATAATGCAGCTACAAACATTAGTGTGCAGGATTTTGTGGGCACAGAGGTTTTTAACTCATCTGGGTAAATACCAAGGAGTTTGATCGCTGGGCCAGTAAGAGTATGTTTAGTTTTGTCAGAAACTTCCAAACTGTCGTTCAAAGTGGCTGTGCAGTTTTGTATGCCAACCAGCAACGAGTGAGAGTTCCTGCTTCTCCACATCCTCACCAGCATTCGAAATTCTTAGTGTTTTGGTTGTTAGTCATTCGAATAATACTTCATTCTAGTCAACTAGTCATTCTAGCAGTATCTCAGTACTGGTTTGATTTGCAGTTCATTAATGGCAAATTACTGGAGCATCTTTTTATTTGCTCATTTTGCCACGTGCATATTTTCTTTGGTGAGGTGTGTGTTGAGGTCTTTTGCCCATTTTTACATTGGGTTGTTTGTTTTTGTATTGAGAGTTGAGTTATTTGTATATTTTGAACACAAACCTTTTTTCAGGTATGTATTCTGCATACATTTTCCTAGTCTATGGCTTGTCTTTCCATTCTCTTAACAGTAACTTTTGCAGAGCAGTATTAAATTTTAATTTTTCCTCCATGAATTGTGTTTCAGTGTTGTATCTAAAAAAAAAATTGTCTGGTCCATACTGTATTTTAAAATGTTTGAATTTAAGCCCATATTTTAAAAGTAGAAATATTCCTGTAATCTCAGCACTTTGGGAGGCCAAGGTGGGTGAATCACTTGAGGTCAGGAGTTCGAGACCAGCCTAGCCAATGTGGTGAAATCCCGTCTCTACTAAAAATATAAAAAGTAGCCAGGCATGGCTGTGGGTGTCTGTAATCCCAGCTAGTTAGGAGGCTGAGGCAGGACAATTGCTTGAACCTGGGAGGCGGAGGTTGCAGTGAGCCCAGATTGTGCCACTGCACTGCAGCCTCGCTGACAAGAGCAAAACTACATCTAAAAAAAAGTAGAAATATTAAGAAACAAATATGACATTGGACATTGGACAAACACAAATTGAGCGACATCTTAAAAAATAGCAGGTCTTATTTTGGTTATTATGGCTGTGTAACAAATAACCCCAACACATATTTAAGTCAAACAATCATTTATGTTGCTTATGGCCTCTGTGGGCCAGGAATTCAGAAAATGCAAAAATGAGTGGTTTGTCCCTACTCCATGATGTGTGGGTCTTGGCCGGAAGACTCAAAGCCTGGGGATTGGAAGTGTCCTCAAGTTCATTCACTTGCGTGCCTGGTGTTTGATGCTGGCGGTTGCTGGGACCTTGACTGGGCCCCTTGGCAGAAAGACCTATATGTGGTTTTTCCATGAGATCTCCTTGGCTTCTTCACAGCTTGGTGACTGGATGCCAAGGATAAGTGAAGAGAGAGACAGCAGGAGAGATAAAGAAATAAAGACAGAAAAAGAAAATCAGACAAAAGCCACATTCTTTTCATAGCTTAGCCTCAGAAGTCACAGAGCATCGCTTCTGCTGTGCTCTGCTGGTCACAGCAGTAACCACCCACTCAGGTTCAAGATATAGACTCTACCTCTCAATGGAGAATAGCAAGACTATTCTGGAAGCACATGTGGAATGAGAAATATTGTGGCCATTTTTAGAACATGTACTCTATTACAGGTCTTTAATTGTCAAAATTGTTAAGATCATAAAAGTTAAGGAAACAGTGAATAACTGTTGTTAATTCAATGAGACTAAAGAGACCCGGATGCTGAATTGCGAAACACGGTCCAGGAATCTTTTTTTTTTTTTTTTTCCTATGAAAGGCAGTATTTGGAAAGTTGATGAAATCTGTGAAAGACGTCAGTGCTAATTTCCTGATTTTGTTAACTTCACTCTGGTTATATAAGAAAATACATTTAGAAAACATATACCCAAGTATTTAGATAGAGGCATTATGTCTTGAAGTTCTTGGTTTACAAAATAACTTACAAACATAAACAGAGAGAAAAAAAGAATGAAATAAATGTAACATTTTAATGTCCTGGGACTTGGTAAAGGGCACATGGGAATTTTTTACTGTTCTTGCAACTTTTTTAAAGTTTAAAAGCTTTTCCAATGAGAAAGGATGAAAAAAAAATCCCCAAATCTTGATTTTTGGCATTTCTCAGAAACTGGAAAAACTGGAATCATATATTTCTATATGACAAAAAATGGAGTTAAATAGTGGCAATCTTTAAAATCTTGAGTTTCAGTTTTTTTTTTTTTTTTTTTTTTTTTTTTTCAGTTGCTCTTGGTTGTCCAGAGTGCACTGGCATGATCTCTGCATGCTGCAACCTCCGCCTCCTGGGTTCAAGTGGTTCTCCTGCCTCAGCCTCCTTCAGCCTCCCTAGTACCTGGGACTACAGGCACCTGCCACCATGCTCTGTTAATTTTTTTTTACATTTTTTTTATTTTTGGAAAAGACGGGGTTTCATCATGTTGGCCAGGCTGGTCTCAAATTCCTGACTTCAAGTGATCTGCCCACCTTGGCCTCCCAAGGTGCTGGGATCACAGGCATGAGCTACTATGCCTAGCCGAATTTCAGTTTTTATGGCGCCAGAGACAGGAGATAAAGCCTAAAGCTTGCCAGGGATAAGCTAACAGAGACTTTCTACATAAAGCTGAGACTTCATGTGATGACATGCTCTGTGCAAGAATGATTCAAAAAAGAGGAGACAGCCAGTTAATCCACTTACTAAGGCAGAAAGTAAAAAAAAAAAAAAAAAAAAATTACCTGAGAACTCAAGCTTAAAACTGGCACCCACACATGTTTGGAGCACCAATTCACATCATCAGGCTGGTCTGAACATCACATTGATAATTTGTGAGCCAATCATTTATAAACATGTTTATAGACTGGTAGTGCCCGCAGGATCCTGGTGGAAGCAAGTGCAGATGTTTACTGCAGGAGCTCACCTCCAAGACTCAGAATTCACACAGGTAAAATGTCATGAAATGGGAAACCAAAGACATAGTTAAAACCTACATATAGGCCAGGCATGGTGGCTCACGTCTGTAATCCCAGCACTTTGAATGGCCGAGGCAGATGGATCACCTGAGATCAGGAGTTTGAGACCAGCTTGGCTAACATGGTGAAACCCCGTTTCTACTACAAATACAGAAAGTTAGCTGGGCATGGTGGTGGGCGCCTGTAATCCCAGCTACTCAGGAGGCTGAGGCAGGAGAATCACTTGAATCTAGGAGGCAGAGGTTGCAGTGAGCCGTGATCACGCCATTGCAGTCCAGCTTGGGCAACAAGAGCTAAACTCCATCTCAAAACAAAAACAAAAACAAACAAACAACAACAAAAAACCCAGATATACATGCAAACAAAGCACTGTAAGCTAGGGCCAGTGGAAACAACACGTGGCAACACTGGCTCCACAGAAATCACAGATATTGAAGTGATCAGACTCAGAATATAAAGTAACCATGTTTAATGTGTGTAATGATGTACAAGAAAGGATTGAAAATTTAAAATGTAAAATCTAAAATGTGCTATTGAGAAACCAAAGAGCAGCCCCTAACATTTAATATCTGGCCTGACACTTACTGCTAGGCCATGCTGTTCTTGTGTTGAACGTAGACAATGTTACAGAAAATTGGCTGAGCGCTGTGGCTCACACCTGTAATCCTAGCACTTTGGGAGGCTGAGGTGGGTGATCACTTGAGTCCAGGAGGCTGAGACCAGCCTGGGAAACATGGTGAGACCCCCATCTCTATAATAAATAAAAACATTAGCTGGGAGTGGTGGTGTGCACCTCTGGTCCCAGCTACTTGGTAGCCTGAGGTAGGAGGATTGTTTGAGCCTGGAAGTCGGAGGTTAAAGTGAGCCATGATTGTGTCACTGTACTCCAGCCTGGGCAACAGAACAAGACCCTGTCTTAAAAAAAAAAATCAACGTCAGATAAGGCTACTCTGTGACCATTATGACCTGGACCAAACCAAGACCCCTCCACTGTCATGTCTGACAATATATGAACATTGTCCTAATAGCAAAATTGACCAAATATCCCCGTAGATTGGCTCATAGGAGTGATCGTAATTGTCCTCTTTTTAGATAAGATTTATGGATACCCAGTTATAGAGTTAATTTTACTCCCTGACAGTATCCAATGCAAAGCAAAATCCAGCTTTCTTCAATCTTCCCTCAAATCACCCAGCCAAAGTCCAGATCTTTTTAACAAGTCTTTTTACTGCCCTCTCATTGAGATGCCTCATGGTTCCTTATGGGATGCATTTTCCTTTGCTGCAATGAGTAATGAACCCATTTGTTCAACTACAGGTGTGTTTCTGGTGTTCTTTGTCTGGAAAGAATTGACAATATAAAAATCAAGCCAATTTGAAAAATAATCAAAAACTACTACAAATAAAATGATAAAGTTAGAAACTCATTGGACACATTTAACAGCAGCTTGGACGCTAGAGAGAGAATTAGTGAGCTGGAAAATGCATCTAAAGAATTTGCTGGTTATGCATATAAAATGACAAAGAGGAACTATGAAAGAGAGGAGAGAGAAAAAGGTCTAACATATCTGTCACCTATGGTCCAGAAGATCCCAAAGGCGAGGAGAATGAGAATGAGGATAAGGCAGTATTTGAGTAGATTGGGCTTACAATTTTTCTGAAATGATAAAGATAACAATGCTCAGATTCCAGAATCCCAACAAATCCCAATCATGAAATAAAAATAGACATCTGCACCTAGATACATCAGAGGAAGCTGCAGAATGCAAAATACAGAGAAAATCTTAAGGAAGCTGTTAAGACAGATGACTCAAAAATAGCAATGATTAGACAGATGGGTGACTTATCAATAGAGCAACAATGAAAGCCAGAAGACAGTGAAATAATATCTCCAAGATATGCCAAGGGTGTCGAGTGCCAAGGGTGAACACCACCTGACAACCTAGTGCTGTGTATCTAAGAAGGACATTATTAGACTAACAGAGAGCATTTTCACCAGCAAATCTTCATCAATGCACTTTAGACACAAGGAAAGTAATCCCAGGAAGGAAGTTTGAGATACAAGAAAAGGAATGGTAAACAAAGAAGATGGTGAAGTGGTAGGTGAAGCTAAAAAAATCACAAAGGCATATAATGTTAATAAAAATAACATTTTATGGGATTAGTGGGAAAAATAGAAAAGAAGAACAAAAAAGCATGGTAAGACGAGGGAAAAGCATGGTTAAAATATCCCATAATCCTTACGTTGTTCCTGAGGATGATAATGACCTCATTAATGGTAATGCTTCTGGTAAATTGAGTATGCATGTTATAATTTCTGGGCTAGTGTACTAATTCCCCAGGGCTGCTCCCAAAGTACTAAAAACTGGGAGGCTTACAACAACAGAAACTGATTTTCTCCCAGTTCTGGAGGCTTGAAGTCCAAAATCAAGGTGCCAGCACGGTTTGCTCCTTCTGGGGCTGGGGAGAAGAATCTCTTCCATGCCTCCCCTCTCTTCTGTTGATGGCTGGCAACCCATAGTGTTCCTTGGCTTGAAGATGCAGCCCTCCAATTTCCGCCTCGATCTTTACATGATTTTCTTCCTGTGTGTCTTGTCTTTTCATAAAGGCATTAGTCATATGAGGTTAAGGGCCCACCCTACCCAGTATGATGACCTTAATTTAACTTAACTACTATGTTAATGACCCTATTTAAATGATGTCATGTTCTGAGGTACTGAAGATTACAATTTTCACATTTTTTTGGGGGGAGGGGCACAACATAACTCATAACAGATGGCGACTGAAAGAGCAGAAATAGTAGAGGGAGGGAAACTGGAATGAGAGAAAAAAATTCTTCATTATGAAAAAAGACAACAAAGGAGAGAAAGGAAGCAAAACAAACAAAAAAAGCAAAAAAAAAAAAAGCAGGACAGGACAAATAGAAAATATAAAATAAGATTATAAAAGTAAGTACGAGCCGGGTGTGGTGACTCACACCTGTTATCTTTCCTGTCATCCCAGCACTTTGGGAGGCTGAGGTGGGTGGATTGCTTAAGGCCAGGAGTTCAAGAACAGCCTGGTCAACGTGGTTAAACTCATCTCTACTAAAAATACAAAAATCAGCCAGGCGTGGTGGTGGGTGCCTGTAATCCCAGCTACTTGGGAGGCTGAGGCAGGAGAATCGCTTGAACCCAGGAGTTGGAGGTTGCAGTGAGCAGAGATTGCACCACTGCACTTAAGCCTTGGTGATGGAGTGAGCCCCTGTCTCAGAAAAAAAAAAAGCAAGTGCAAATATATAAGCAATTAAAATAAATGCAAACAGACTAAATCCTGCAGTTAAAGAATAGATTTTTCCAAGAAAGACACCTAAAACATATATACTTAAAAATACTTGAAACTGAAAGAATGGAAAAAGATAAAGCACACACTTACTGACTCAAAGCTATCAATTGTGACTGAGAAAATGGGCTTCGAGTTAAGAAGTGTTCTTAGAGAGAGGTGCCCTATGATGACAGAAGATTACGTTTGCCAGGAAGAGACAATATTTGAGGCTTGTATGTATCTAATAACATGGTTTTAAATTATATAGAGCAAAAATTATTGTATGTATAAAGAGAAGTAAATAGATGTTCAGAGTAAACAAATTTTAAAATATTTCTTTTAGCAATTGATTTTTTTCTCCTCCTCTTTCCCCTCCTCCTCTTTTTTCTTCTCCCCCCCTTCTTCTTCTTCCTCCTCCCCCACTCCTCCTCCCCCTCCTCTTCCTCCTCCTCTTTCCTCCTCTTCTTCTTTTTCCTCTTCCTTCTTCGCTCCTCCTCTCCCCTCCTTTTCCTCTTTCTCATCTTCTTCCTCCTCCTCCTCCTCCTCCTTCTTCTTTCTCTTCCTCTTCTTCTTCCTCTTCTTTTTCAGACAGGGTCTAGCTCTGTCACCCAAGCTACAGTGCAGACCATCTCAGCCTTTTGAGTAGCTGGGATGACAGACACATGCCACTATGCCCTGCTGATTTGTTATTTTTGCATAGAGACAGGGTCTCATTGCATTGCCTAGGCTGGTCTCAAACTCCTCAGCTCAAGTGATCTTTCTGCTTTGGCTTCTCAAAATGCTGAGATTACAGGTAGGAGCTACCATGCCCTGTCAAGTCATTGATTTCTTTAAATGAACATGGTTAAGAGTTGTAATTTATCTCATTAATTACTGGGGGAACGAGTAAGAAGTTATAACTTACTTAAAGGACAATTCAAAGTAACACACACACACACACACACACACACACACACACACACATACACACACACACAAGATAGGAATGTTAAACTGAATTTGAAATAGATGCAAAATGGACCACTAATCAATTATATTCAACTGGACCTAAGTAATTTGTACTTCTATAGACAAAAACATTTGCATCATTATCAGATTTTTTTCAATTTACGGAGTTATAAAATAGTTCAAAAGCAATAAAAGACAGGTATAACCTGAAATAATGCTGTCGACAGGACACCTAGTAATCTTTTTTTTTTGAAATTGCAAAATCTGAAAATTGTCCATGATGATATTCCCCCTTGTGATAATAATAATCTCAAAGAAAGATTATTTTTGTTCACAAAATAAGGCTGCTTTTGTGAGATTTGGTTTATTTAAATAAGTGCAGCCAGACTGTTAATTTGCCATGTAGTTTGCTTTCAAATCTGGAGCCAGAGTATTGAATTAAATCCACAGTATTATTTCTCTGTCACTATTGTTCCTAATGTGCAGTCTCAGTCATATGTATTGTATATAAATTATATGGCATAATTTAGCCAGGCACAGTGGCTCAAGCCTGTAATCCCAGCAGTTTGGGAGGCCGAGGCGGGTGGATCACCTGAGGTCAGAAATTTGAGACTAGCCTGGCCAACATGGTGAAACCCTGCGTCTACTAAAAATATAAAAAATTAGCCGGGTATGGTGGAAGGCACCTGTAATCCCAGCTACTTATGGAGGCTAAGACAGGAGAATTGCTTGAACCCAGGAGGTGGAGGTTGCAGTGAGCCAAGATCATGCTATTGCACTCTAGCCTGGGTAACAAGAGCAAAATTCCAACTGAAATAATAATAATAATAATAATGGCATAATTTATAAATGCATGAGTTAAAGAATAACATGAAATACAAATTAAAAATCATTTATGACTGAATTATCATAAAAATACTACATATCAGCATTTGTGGAATATAGAAGAAAATTTATAGCTCTAAGGTGTTTATAACAGAAAAGAAAAAGGCTGAAAATGAGTGAGATGAGCATTTACCTTAAGAAGTTAGGAAAAAGATGGAGGAGAATTCTAAAGAGAGTGGGAAAGTGGAAATCGAGAGAAAGGTAGAAGTTAATACAATGGAAAACAAACATACAAAAGAGAACTCTAGCAAAGCCAAAATGCTATGTGTAAAGATGAACAGGATAGAAAAATCTCTGGCAAGATTTATTAAGGAAATAAAGATGGCACTAGTAAACAATACTAGGAATAAAAAAATGGGATTATAATAAAATATGCTGCAGACATTAATCAGATGATAAAAGAATATTATAAATATGGAAGTAGATGAAATGGCCAAATTCCTGGAAGGATACAGTACACCCAAACTGATGAAAGAATAAAGGGAAAATGTAGGACATGAAAGGGACAGGCAAAAGAAAGAGTGGACAAACTAGACCTCATAAAAATGAAAAAACCTTTGTGCCTCAAAAGACGCTATCAACAGAGAAAACAGGCAACCCGTAGAATGCGAGAAAGTATTTGCAAATTACATATCTGATAAGGTGTTAGTATCCACAATATACAGAGAACTCCTAAACTCAACAACAAGATTAAAAAATGTGCAAAGGACTTAAAGAGACATTTCTCCAAAGAAGATGTACACACATCCAACAAGCACAAAAAAAGATGCTCAACATCACTAATCATTAGGGGAATACAAATCAAAACCCTACCACTTCATACCCATTAGGACAGCTACTGTAAAAAACCCCAGAATAATTGCAAGTGTTGGTGATGATGTGGAGATCATCACTGTGCACCGTTGAGGGAATGTAAAATGGCTCAGCTGCTGTGGAAAACAGTTTGTTGGCTCCTAAAAGAAATTAAACATAGAATTATCATATGATTCAGCAATCCCACGTCTGGGTATGTAATCAAAATAATTGGAAGCAGGTGACATGGTTAGGCTTTGAGTCCCCACCCACATCTCATGTTAATTGAAATCCCCATAATTACCACATGTCAAAGGAGAGACCAGGTGAAGGTGATTGAATCATGGGCGAGTTTTCTTCCATGCTGTTCTCGTGATAGGGAGTGAGTTCTCACGAGATCTGATGGTTTTATAAGAGGCTCTTCCCCCTTTTCTCAGCAGTTCACCCTCATGCTGCGTTGTGAGGATGTTGTCTTGCCCCTTCGTTTGCCTCTGCCATGATTTTCCGTTTCCTGAGGTCTCTCCAGCCACACTGAACCGTGAGTCAATTAAGCCTCTTTTCTTTATATAATAAATTACTCGGTTTCTGGCGGTTGTTTGTAGCAATATGAAAACACTAATACAGCAGGATCTTGAGAAGATATTTGTGGCCCCATGTTCATAGTGGCATTTATCACAATAGCCCAAATGTGGATGCAGCACAAATGCCCAGCAACAGATAAGTGGATAAACAAAATGTGATATATAGATACAAAGCAGTATTACTCAGCTTTAAAAAGAAATACAGCCAGGCACAGTGGCTCAAGCCTGTAATCCCAGCACTTTGGAGGCAGAGGCAGACGGATCACCTGAGGTCGGGAGTTTGAGACCAGCCGGGTCAACATCGTGAAACCTCGTCTCTACTAAAAATTCAAAAAAATTAGCCAGGTGTGTGGTGGGTACCCAGGAGGCTGAGGCAGGAGAGTCACTTGAATTCAGGAGGTAGAGGTCGCAGTGAGCCAAGATTGTGCCATTGCATTCCAACCTGGGAGACAAGAGCGAGACTCTCTTAAAAAAAAAAAAAAAAAAAAAAAGAAAAAAGAAAAAAGAAAAAAAAAATCAATTCTGACACATGCTACAAGGATGAACCTTTAAGACATTTTGTTAAGTGAAATAAGCCAGTCACAAAACGACAAATACTGTGTGGTTCCACTTATATGAAGTACCTAGTCGTCAAATTCATAGATAGAGCAAGCAGAATAGTGGTTCCAGGCACTATGCAGAGGGAAGAATGGAGACTTGTTTATTGGGTTTCAGTTTTGCAAGATGAAGAACTCTGGAGTTGGATAGTGGTGATGATTGACTCATCCTTGTAATCCCAGCACTTTGAGAGGCCAAGGTGGGTGGATCATGAGGTCAGGAGTTTGAGACCAGCCTGGCCAACATCGTGAAACCCCGCCTCTACTAAAAATACAAAAAAATTAGCCAGGCATTGTGGTGGGAGCCTGTAATCCCAGCTACTCAGGAGGCTGAAGCCGGAGAATCACTTGAGCCCAGGAGGCAGAGGTTGCAGTGAGTCGAGATCGTGCCATTGCACTCCAGCTTGGGTGACAGAGTGAGACTCCATCTCAAAAAAATAAAAAAAAGAATGTACTAAATACCACTGAACTATACACTTAAAAATGACTAAGCTATAAATTTTATGTTACATGGATTTAACCACAATTAGAATAATTTATAAAAATTTAAACCTTGAATAATTTTACAATTATGAAAGACATTATCAGTGATAACAATAGCAAATGCATCCTTTCTATGAGCTGGACATAATTTTAAATGTTTTAGGTATGTTAGACCATTTGAAGTAGGTAATCTTACTATTAATTATTGTTTACCAATGAGAAAATTAAGTATTAGATCACATAACTTGCTAAAAGGCATGCTTGTAGAAGGCAAAGCTGGAATGTAAATTTGGACAGTTTAGGTTTAGGTCTATGCTCTTAATCAGTATACTATCTTGGTTCTCAACTGGTAGTTAAAAAATCTTTCCTTCAAGAAAGCAGTCCCTATGGACTGCACTAAGTTCTTCTAAATATTCAAGGAATAAGTAATTACCATTCCACAAAAACTGTTCCAGAGCATTCAAAGAGAGTCAACACTGAATCTGGCATTTACCCAAGAAATGTAGGGGTGGTTTAACTTTTGGATATCAATGAGTGCCATTTGTCACGTTAATGAGCCATTTCAGTAAATTCAGAAATAATATTGATTGTAATTCTGCATTCATAATGAAAACCTCAGCAAAGTAGGAATAGAAGAAAGCTTTCATAATCAGATAATGTGTATTCATTGTTTTAAAACCTACAGTGCGCCAAGGTAAGAGACAAGACACAGAAAGCATTCCCTAGAATATCAAGAGTAAGACAGGATGTTTACTACCAGTATATGTTTTCAGCTGGAGGTCCTAACTAGTGTGGGAATGCACAGACAAGGCACATGAAATACACGGACTGGAAAGAAAGAAACACAGTAGTCATCATTCACAGCTTATGTGGCTGTGTACTTGAAAAATCCAAATGATTCTACAGATAAATGATTAGAACTGGTAGGAGCTTAGCACGGTTGCTGGGTGTGAAGACAAGGTGAAAAAGAAAGCCAATTATGTTTATATTACTAACAACAAACAGAAATTAAGTAAATATATACCACCTATAAGGTGGTGTATATATATAAGGAGGCTGAGGCAAGAAACGAAGTACATAAGAATGAATCTTTTATTTTTGAGATGGGAGTCTTGCTCTGTCAGCAGGCTGGAGTGCAGTGGCGTGATCTCCACTCACCACAGCCTCCGTCCTGAGTTCAGGCAATTCTCCTGCTTCAGCCTCCTGAGTAGCTGGGACTACAGGCGCATGCCTCCACACCCAGCTAATTTTTGTATTTTTAGTAGAGATGGGGTTTTACCATGTTGGCCAGGATGGTCTTGATCTCTTGACCTTGTGATCTACCCGCCTTGGCCTCCCATAGTGCTGGGGTTACATAAATGAGCCACCGTGTCCAGCCAAGAATAAATCTTTAAAAGTGTGTATAAGACCTCTAGTGGTGAAAACGATAAATCTTTATTGAGAGTTCTATAGATAAATGATTAGAACTAATAAGAGCTTAGCAAGGTTGCTGGGTGTAAAGTCAAGGTAAAAAAAAAAGCCAATTACATTTACATTACTAACAACAAATTGAAATTAAGTACATATATACCATCTCTAATAAGTCCAAGAAATAAGTACATAAGAATAAATCTTTAAAAATATGTATAAGACCTCTAGCGGTGAAAACGATAAATCTTTATTTAGAGTTGTTAAAGGTTGAGTGTGGTGGCTTGTGCCTATAATCCCAGCACTTTGGGAGGCTGAGGCAGGAGTATGGTTTGAGACCAGCCTTGGCAATATAATGAGATCTCTGCCTCTGCAAAACATTAAAAAATAGCTCTGAACTACTGGGAAGGCTGAGGTGGATGATCATCTGTGCCTAGGATGTGGAGGCTGCAATGAGTCGTGATTGTGCCACTGCACCCTTGCTTGGGTGACAGAGTGAGACCCGGTCTCACAAAAAGAGAGTTGCTAGAGAAGCCCAGAGCCATCCATGCATGTGGCATAAGGTCTGTCTCTATACGTGCCAGTGCTGGGTTTTCTCTCACCTTGGAACTTCCTCAAGCTGCAGGCTCCTTTCCTTCCATGGGTGGAGGCAGCCTGGCATGGCTGAAGCTGTTAATTCTGTGCTGGTGGCTAGAGAGTCACACGCCAAACCTGTTTCTTTTCTGTTCACGGTGTTGAACAGTCGGTGACGACCTTACTAATAAGAAGGAGAATGCCTTGGTTCAGATGGTAGACAGGTGCCAGGCCTAGTGGGCTGAGAGTTACCTGCAGTTGCCCTAAGTTTCCCAGGAAGCCCATCATATCAGCTTTGATAAGCATCAGAACTGCAGCTTTCTCAAGAAGGTCAACAGAGCTAGGGGCTAAAGACTCTGGAAACTAAAACCAAAGATTCTGGAAACTGTCTCCTCTATTGTTTCAAAAATCCAGAATCCTAAAATTTCCAGCATGTTTCGTTGTTTATAACCCCAGACCTTTTCAAAATCTTGTACCTTATATTTTTCTTGAGTACCTTATATTTTTAAAAAGACCTTAAGTTTTTACTTTTTAAAAGGAGAGGAATGTAAAGAGACTATAAAATAGGATGACATTTTAATTTCCATTTGGAAAAGGAGAAATTGAGTCTCAGTTACAGGAAGTAGATAGGCAAAGATTTGAATAAAATCAGATCCTGATGTCTATTTCTTTTTAAAAAGAGGAAGAATGAGCACAGGATTCAAATTCTGGAAAGATCTAAGCTGGCCTGAAGCTGACATTCTTCAAGTTCACACTTACAGGTCTGGATGACCCATTGAGAGTAAACTGGATGAGCAAAAAGCCTGGTGTTCAGCCTTACCTGGAAATGGGCAGAACACCGGCTGACAACTTCCATCATCCCAGAGAAAATTGCTACTTTACAGAGCTTCAGATTGAATATGAAAGACCAGAGATGTTATGATTTTTTAAAGAGAAAAATGAGTTTACCTCTTCAAACACTTAATCAAAATCCTGACGGTGATGGTACAGTAGTCATGGGGTCTTGGTGACTGTGTGAGGTGGGCGAATTACTGGCTGCTATGTTTATGCGCTGAGGACTGGTTCTAGGATGGATTTTCTCCTTTTCTCCTCCCGTCTTCTCTCTTACTTCCTGCCCCAGCTCCCACCTCAACAATCCTCCAAATCTATCAGGTTTCACATTGGTGTTTTTCCTACTCACTCGTCAGCACTCAAAACAACCTGAACTGCAGTGTGGTTTACCCTGAGGCCTTTGTTTTCAGGTCTGGCAAAGTGTGTGTGTGCAGGATTTCTGGCTCCTTCAAACATGAGATTTCTAAGCATTTCCCTAGACCACCATTGTGCCACCTCGTACCTTAAAAGCTTCTTGTGATATTAGTGAGGAAAGCCACACTGCTTGCAGCGATGTGTAGATGGTTTAGACAACTCAGTGGAATGGGTTTTTTTTTTTACCTTTAGATGAATTCATTTTGAATAAAAAAATAATGGAGGTATTGTGTTCTTTCTGCTCATGAAGTACCTTCTCTCTGGAGGTTATCAAATATCTTGACACTTTGTCATCTAGACAGACCCTTTCTTGGAGGGGAAGGAGTTCATGTGGTTGCTTGACAAAAATCGCTAGGGCTAGCCAGTAAAGACACCGATGACCCCGGTAGGCCTTTCACTGGTTAGGAGACATTGTACTTCCCAAGATTCCGTTAATTAAACAACACTGGTTCTCCCCTCATCCTCCCTTGAGCGTAATTTAGGCAGATCAGTGGGCATAGCTGTCTCCTAACCATGAATGCCATGACAGGTGCCTGGCCCGGCGGGCTGAGAATAGCCCTTGTTTACTCTTCTGGGAGGGGAGTGGTGCCTCTCATTAATAAGCTGCTTGGTCATCTTTGTTCCACCCCCTACTCTCTACTTGGCCTAGGGAGACCAATTTATGACTCCCTTCTTATTGCATTTTCAGCTTTTGAACTTTGGTTTCTCCTATTATTTTTTTTTGTTGCAGTGGGAGATACCTATTTCTAGTTGAATAGATATTCTTCTCTTTAGAAAATATGCAAGAGCAATACTTAAAACTAACTCTTTTAAGCAAATGATAACGATGAAGGTGTCATTTACATCTTCTCCTTTTTCCCGTGTACTGTGTTTTACAGTTTTCTTCTTTTTTTTTTTGTTCTGTGACATTGAAGAGCTAGAATTTAGATTTCAGTAAGCCAAAGTCATATTATAGCTGTGGGATTGAACAATGTGGGGCTGAGTCAAAAAGGAGGTACTTGCAGCTCCAGTAATGGAACAGTGGAGAAAACGCTTGTGGTTTTCTCCAGGAAAACCTCCAATCTAGACCTTCAGAAAGAGATCAAGCCAGCTGTTACTGCCCGGGAGGCTTCCTGCCACACACCACTCAGACTTTGATATTGCAAAATCCAGTGTAATCTTTTCTTTTCTTTTTTTTCTTTTTTCTTTTTTTTTTTTGAGATGGAGTCTGGCTCTGTCACCAGGCTAGAGTGCAGTGGCGCAATCTTGGCTCACTGCAACCACCCCCTCCCGGGTTCAAGTGATTTTCCTGCCTCAGCCTCCCAAGTAGCTGGGATTATAGGTGCACACCACCATGCCCAGCTAATTTTTCTATTTTTAGTAGAGACGGAGTTTCACCATTTTGGCCAGGATGGTCTTGATCTCTTGACATTGTGATCCGCCTGCCTCAGCCTGCCAAAGTGTTGGGATTACAGGCGTGAGCCGCCGCGCCCGGCTATCATCTTTTATTTCTATACAACTCTTAATCTGCTTAGATGTGGAACAATATCTCTTAAAAACTCCTTCAAAATTTTTTTTTTCCAAATTCTGTGTTCAACTTTTGCTTTTCTTGTAAAATGACCAGCCTCTAGTGTTGGATTCAGAGGGAGGGCCCTGAGGAGTTTGAATTCTCAGTGTTGTGAATCCCTTGCCTGCCTTCTTGGGTGCAAATTGAGCCAAGGTCCTGAACCTGCCTTTTTTGGTCACTTACTTGCTTGCCTTTGAGATTGTGGCATCATTTCCAGAGAAATGGAAATTTCTTCCCAGAAAGAAAATCTCCCACAGACTTTTAAACAAGGGGTCTCCTATCCCCACTGATAACACATCAGGTTTTTTTTTTTTTTTTTTTTAAGTCTCAAATTGGAAATTCACAAGAGCCTAGCACCTGGTTACTGCCTGATCTGGCGATAACTCACCTTTCAAGGGAGGATGGGAAGCAGGTGCAATTTAACCAAATGACCCTTTTTCTCCCAGTGAGAATATTGGAGTTGGGAAGAAACAGAAAGGGCTGGACCCTGAAAGCATCATGAAATCTATGTCTGCCTTGCAATTTTTTTTTTTTTTAAGATGGCGTTTCACTCTAGTTGCCCAGGGTTGAGTGCAATGGCGCGATCTCAGCTTACTGCAACCTCCGCCTCGTGGGCTCAAGGAATTCTTCTGCCTCAGCCTCCTGAGTAGCTGGGATTACAGGCATGCACAACCATGCCCGGCTAGTTTTGTATTTTTAGTAGAGATGGGTGTTCTCCATGTTGGTCAGGGTGGTCTCGAACTCCCACCTCAGCCTCCTAAAATGCTGGGATCACAGGTGTGAGCCACTGCGGCGCGCCTGGCCCTGCCTTGCAATTTTTAGCAAAAGTAATCCCAGCACCACTGTGCAACTTGAAGTCTATTTGCTTCTTTGATTTTGTCCATAAAGAGTGTAACAGGGATTTAATTATGAATTACTTTTTATATCTTTTGTAAAACACAAGAGGCAACACAAATACTTTTTTTTAAATGCTAAAATAAATGAGTAGTATATTCTAAGCAGTATTCTTTTGTATCCATGGAGGGGTTTAGTGACCGCAAAACATTCCTATCTCAAAATACTTGTAATTGGGGAAATAAGACAATTTTGTAACAACTACTACCAATAAAAATAAATAAATAAATAAAATTAAAAGAAATTGGTGCTAGGTTCTTGCGAGTTTCCAATTTGAGACTAAAAAGAAACTTGATGTGTTATCAGTGCGGATAGGCGGCCCCTTGTTTAAAAGTCTTTGGGAGATTTTCTTTTTGGGAAGAAAGAGTATTTGGTATGATTTATATTCAGAATATGTCAAAATATATTTTAAAACTATTCAATATTTGATAAGACAAAAAAAACCCCTACAGATTGAATACGTCCTTTGACTTAACAATTCTATTTTAGAAAAAAATTATTTTTGCTTTTATTTTTGGAGGCTCACTTAGGAGTCTCACTTAGGCTGGAGCAGTGGCCTGGTCATAGTTTACTGTAGCCTCAAACTCCTGGGCTCCTTGACAATTCTGTTTCTATTTTACAAAAGCAATGTCATAATTACATAAAGATGTATGCCCCAGGACAGTAATTGGACTGGCATTTGTAACGGAAAAACAAAAACAAGCCTAGATATTTATTAACGTGTATTTCAGTGATCATGTAGTGGAATCGCACATACCTACTATAAAAATGTACGAACTTGGAAAAAAGACATGCATGATACATTTTTAAAGTAAAAAATGTGAGTTACGGACCAAGAAAGTATATATAATTCTGTATGCAGAAAAACGGTGTGCATGCGCACATGTATGGGTATGTGTAAGTACACAATGGACTTGTGTTTCACCTTAGGAACAAGTTAGGATGCAAATGAATGTTAACAGTCATTGCGAGGTGGGATTGGATTGTACTTTATAGAATTCAAAGAAGTGAGAGGATTATGAGTAATTGTTGGTACCTTTTACTATTGTTAAAAAAAAAAAAAATCCTAAAACAATGCTTTTAGGTCAGGAGGGAAATCTTAAGGCCAAAGAAAGATCCGTGGGAAAACCCTGAGCCGACACTGCTCTCTGCTGGGAATCTCACGCCATGCACTTTCTGGGTTTGCTTCCGGGATCCGTGGCGAGGTCCCTCCGCGCTCCGGGAGAGGGCGACCGGCCCAGTGCCTTTTGCTGGCGCGGGGAAGGAGACCCGGGTGACCCAGGCCAAAGACCTTAAAGCCTGGGGGTTGCACGTCAGAACTGCCCGGGGCTGCACCCACGGATAATTGAATGGAAACGGGTTTGCGATGGGGACCGGGAATCTGTTTTCAGGACAAAGCCCCCAGGTGGTTCTTGTTCCAATCATTGTGTTGAAGCTTAGTAACTGAGCTGACGGCTGAAGTCCCTTGTGTAGAGTTACACAGGATCCTCCTCTGGCATCTGGCAGTGGTGGCGTCCCACTTAGTTTTGTGCCCTGAAATTGCAGTTCCCCAGAAACAACCTTGCCAATCTGCTCTGCACTTCTCTCCTTTTCCAGGTGCCACTAAGGAGTTCCCAGACTTTCCCATGTGGCCTGGGGTATTTGTCAGTAACTTAGGAATCCAGCCCCCCCCCCCCCCCCCCCGGACTCCTTACTTTCACGAGGGGCCCTGGAATTGGAGGGCTTGGCGTGAAAGGGATGCTACTTCTGTGACCTTGAGTAGGACAAAGCAAATCTTTAAACCTGTTTCTTTATCTTTACAGTTGCAGCAAATAATAGCTGCCAGGGTCAAGCTATTGGGATGGCTCTGAGGATGGCTGCAAGGGTCAAGTGACATAATGGATGGAAAACATGTAGCCTCAGTGGCACCTAGTACATATTTGCTGCTGCTGCTCCTCCTCGGGCTCCTCCTGCTGCTGCTGCTGCTCCTCCTCTTCCCCTTCCTCCTCCTCCTCCTGTTTCTCCTCTTCTCCTCTTCTTCTTCTTCTTCTTCTTCTTCTTCTTCAGGTGGAGTCTTGCTGTCACCCAGTCTGGAGTGCAGTGGCGCAATCTCGGCTCACTGCAACCTCCGCCTCCCAGGTTCAAGCAATTCTCTACCTCAGCCTCCCTGGTAACTGGGATTACAGGTGCCCACCACCATGCCCAGCTAATTTTTGTATTTTCAGTAGAGATGAGGTTTCACCATCCTGGCCAGGCTGGTCTTGAACTCCTGACCTTGTGATCCACCCACCTCGGCCTCCCAAAATGCTGGGATTACAGGCATGAGCCACCGTGCCTGGCCTCTTCTTCTTTTTTGTCTTGCTCTGTCTCCCAGGCTGAAGTGCAGTGGTGCCATCTCAGCTCACTGCAGCGTCCACCTCCTCGGTTCAAGAGATTCTCCTACCTCAGGCCCCTGAGTAGCTGGGACTGCAGGCACCTGCTACCATGCCTGGCTAATTTTTATATTTTTAGTAGAGACAGGATTTCACCGTTTTGGCCAGGCTGGTCTCGAACTCCTGACTTCAAGTGATCCACCTGCCTTGGCCTCCCAAAGATTACAGGTATGAGCCACCAGGCCCAGGCTGCTCTTCTTTTTATAATGTAATCTGGCAACACTGAGAGTGGTTAGAAGGAATAATGTCACATCTGGAGCCTTGATGGGGCAACCATGCCATCCTGGACCTCGTTCATTTCAGAGAAGCTCTGGGGATGCAGTGTCTGTTTAATTGTGAGAAAACCTTTTGGATATAGAAGAGGGCATAAAGAAATGAAAGCACTAAAAAACTCCACAATATAAAATGATTTTTATTTTTAAAGTTTTAAAACATTTCTCCTAAGGAAAAAAAAACTTTACTGTTTTCTATATTCTCATTAGAAGATATTTGAGCATTTTATGAGAAAACTAATTGATGCACAGCATATTTCTAAGCTGACAAAGTGACTTTAGAGCCTCAGTGGGTATTATGATATCAAGAGTATTCAAATATGTTCCCAAACCTTGTTTCTGCATGCCTTTATAATTACTGGCATGTAATTATATCTCATATCTATGCTCAGGGCTCTTTTTGAAATGCAGATGTTGGAAGGGATTTATTTTAATTGGGGGAGGAGGGGCAGGTTATTGAATATGGACATGCAGTGTTTGGGGGAGCCCAGAGTGAGGTGGAGAGGGGTCTACACTTGGGATTTTGAGTCCATGTACTGGAGAATGGGGGCCACAGATCAGGGAGGGTTCCTGGGATGCAGGGGGTGAGAGTTGGTGTGTTAGGGCTGGGCAAGGGCCCTATGGGAAACAGCTGCCTGCACCAGTGGTTTCTGAATTTTGCTGTACGTTGGAAGCCAAGTAGCAGGCTGAAAATGACCTCCAAATATATCAGATCCGAATTCCTAGAACCTATAAATGTTACCTTCTTTGGAAAAAAAGAGCATTTGCAGTTGTGATTCATTTGTTAAGGATCCTGAGATGAGCAGGTAATTCTATATTATCCAGGTGGGTCTCAAATGCCATCATAAATGTCTTTCTTTTTTTTTTTTTTTTCCTTTTTAAAGACGGGGTCTCCTTTGTCACCCAGGCTGGAGTACAGTATGTGATCATGGCTCACTGCAGGCTCAACCTCCTTGGGTTCAGGTGATTCTTCTACCTCAGCCTCCAGAGTGGCTGGGACTGGAGGTACACACCACCATGCCTGGATAATTTTTTTTTTTTTAATTGAGACAGGGTTTCACCATGTTAACCAGGCTGATCTCAAACTCCTAGGCTCAAGCAATGCAATCCACCCACCTCAGCCTCCCAAAATGTTGGCATTACAAGCGTGAGCCACTGTGTCCAGCCGTAAGTGTGCTTATAAGAGAGATGGAGAGAGATTAAATACACAAAAGCAGCAGGGGATATGGAGACAGAAGCAGAGATTCAAGTGATGTAGCCACACATCACAGAAAGCCAGGAGCCACCAGAAGCTGGAGGAGGCAAAAACTGGATTCTTCCCAAGAGCCCGCAGAGGGAGCTCAGCCCTCCAACATTGTAATTTCAGCCAGGGATAACTGACTTTGGACTTCGTCCCCCAGAACTGTGAGAGAATATATTTCTCCTGTCTTAAGCCACCACATGCTTTTGTAATTTGTTACCGCAGCCACGGGAAACAAATCCAGCCATCGAGGAAGATTCTAAAAGTCCTAATGCCCAAATGCCCAGATCACACTCCAGGCCCATCAGTTAAATTGGAATGTCTAGGAGAAGGAGCCAGGCATCGGTGTTTAAAGCTCCTCAGATGATTTCACCTGCAAAGTTTGGGGACCATCAGCCACCAGAAAGATCCTTATTTCTTATTTCAAAGTCTGCCCCATTTGAGTTTTTTGGAGCTTGATTTCACCACTTGCCATTAGGGATTTGTTTCTTGGCATTCCTTCATCTGCTGCTCCAGCCAATTTGCAGTTATACCTGGGGCAGAATATGCTATGGTTATCCTCACTACAAATGATAATCCAGATATTTTCCTAGTCATTTTTTTTTTTGAGATGGAGTCTTGCTCTGTGGCACAGGCTGGAGTGCAGTGGTGTGATCTTGGCTCACTGCAACCTTCACCTCCCATGTTCAAGCGATTCTCCTGCCTCAGCCTCCTAAGTAGCTGGGACTACAGGCCCGTGCCACCATACCTGGCTATTTTTTTTTTGTGCTTTTAGTAGAGATGGGGTTTCACTGTGTTGGTCAGGTTGGTCTCGAACTCCTGACCTCAGGTGATTCACCCACCTAAGCCTCCCAAAATGCTGGGAGCCACTGTGCCTGGCCAAGCCACTTTCCTAGTCAGTTTAAACTATCTAGCTCAGGAGAAAGGTTAGAGTGAGTGTCCTCAGATTTTAAAGAAGAGGTTTTATGTTTTTAACTTACTAAGTAGTTTACATGACCTGTTTTTGACTTCAGTGATAAATGTCCAATGAGCTATTAGATTATTGAATTCTAAATTTAAGATAACAGCGAGTTGTGGTCAGCCCTTGAGAAAATGTCTTACAGTGCCGTCAGTCTTTCTGTTTTCCTTCTAGGGTTCCTTTTGTTGGGGACTGATATGGGTTGACTCTGTATCTCCACTCAAATCTCATCTGGAATTGTAATCCCCACTTGTTGAGGGAGGGACCTGGTGGAAGGTGATGGAATCATGGGGGCAGTTTCCCCCACGCTGTTCTGGTGATAGTGAGTTCTTACAAGATCTGATGCTTTAAAAGTGCTTAGCAGTTTCCCCTGCATGCTCTCTCTGTCTCCCTCTCTTCCATCTCTGTCTTCCCCTCTCTCTCTCTCTCCTCTTCTCTCTCCCTCCTGATGCCATGTAAGATGCTCTTTGCTTCCTCTTCATCTTCTGCCATGATTGTAAATTTCCTGAGGCCTCCCCAGCCAGGCAGAACTGTGAATCAATCAAACTTCTTTTGTTTATAAATTACCCACTCTTGGATGTGTGTTTACAGCAGTGTGAACACGGACAGATAGGAGGACCCTGAGTCTTCATGGGCCCTTGTCCTCCTGATGAAACATACGAGGGAGGCATCCCACTGCCCCACCCATTCCCCACCTTCCTAGTTCTCCTTTTTCTGTTAGTGAATCACTGGCCTCGAAGAATTTTGTAGTTCTCTGACCCACACCTCTGAGTCAGCTCTATAGGAATGGCACCTCCTGTAATAAGACAAAATGCAGAGTCTCCAGCGCTTGTACATGAAAGGAGAAAGTCCCAGTTAGCAGGAGCTGCTGACTAAACAATCTTGATTGCCCCTTAAGTTTTGTTGGTCCTCTCAGGGTAGAACCTCCAGCCTCAAGAGTTTGCTTCTCCATCTTTAAATCTCTCTTCTCAGCTGGAATCAGCTGAGATTTTAAGGAAACAATGCATGTCACTATATAGAGAGCAAAAGACAAGTAAGCCGGGCATGGTGGCTCATGCTTGTAATTCCAACACTTTGGGAGGCTGAGGCAGGTGAATCACTTGAGGTCAGGGGTTTGAGACTAGCCTGGCCAACATGGTGAAACCCTGTCTCTACTGAAAATACAAAAATTAGCCAGGTGTGGTGGTGGGCACCTGTAATCCCACCTACTCAGGAGGCTGGGGCAGGAGAATCACTTGAACCGGGAGGTGGAGGTTGCAGTGAGCCAAGATCACACTGCTGTACTTCAGCATGCATGACAGAGCAAGACTGTCTCAAAACAAAACAAAACAACATCAAAAGAATTAAGCAGAGAATGTAAGGAGTTTGAAAGACATGGCTTATAAAATAGATTCCATTATTACTTACTTGCTGTCTGGGCCCTGTACCAGTTCACTTGTGACCTTTGGAAGAAAAGAGGACCCTGCTAAGGAATTCTCCCTTTTAACCTTTAACATCTTTTCTCTTTTTGAGACAGACTCATCCCCGAGGTGATTTCTACCCTGCTCTGCTCTGGGGCAGGAAGCAGCTTTGTGTCTAGTACATATTTAACAGATACTAGTTCTAATTGTTTAATACAAGATGATAACCAGAGCATCTGGGTGGCTAAAATCACGCATATGTGGAAAGGTGGGGGGCGGGGGGAAAAGATGTTATCATCCTCCACATTTACCTTCTGATGAAATTACTTCCTGATGCAAATTCTGACTTTCTGCAGGGTCTTTTTGAATGTGTTTTTACATTTAAACTCCACTTTAAATGCTTTCATATGAAGGGATGACTTGGGTCTAGGGCAGATACATGTAAGTGTGTGCACATGCCTGAGTGCACATGGATTGATGTATATCTGGGAAGGGGAAGGGTGGCTTACACATTAACCCTGTGATCACACCTTGCTAAGCAGTGTGGCACGAATACAGTGTCATTGATACTGTGGGCTTTGAAATTTGTGTTGATTGAGAATCAAATGTTCTTTTCAAACTGAGGATGGTGGCATAGATTTTAGAATTGAGAAGGAAAGCAGGGATTTGCCTCTTCTTGGTGCAAGGCATGAGAACAGGGAAAAGGTGGCTTTGAGAGGTCAGTGCACCCGGAACACTGAAGCCTGAAGATTATTCTAATCTGATGTTGTTAGAAGCATAAACAACTAGCATTTTTTTTGTTTGTTTGTTTACCATGTCAGCTACTTTCCCTTTGCCAACCATAATCCTAATCCTGCCCTGACCCTAACCCAACCCTGGTCCTGCCTCGGTTCCCCTGTTACTGTGTTTCTGCAGAGCAGGCCACTGGTTGACCTCCTCTGCAGCCCAGCTTCCATGCCAGTTTTCAGACCAGTTTCGACCCGAGGCAGTAGTAGTCTACACTGACTCAGCTCTGACCGTTCCCCTACTTCCAGACCTCAATCTCTCTATCACACACATATATACACACACACTAAAGTGGGATGCAGCATTGAGTCGCTCTGTTAGCCACTACAGCCACAGAGCTCTGCCTTATTTCCCACAGCTCCCCCCACACTCTAATATTTGATACAAAATATTCTTTCTTTAGGAACTTGCTCATTTGACTCTGAGAGGCTTCTTTCTTGAATTTTCTCTTAGAGCTACTTCTTTTCTAACAACACATGATGCAGATAAAGTCACCGTGTCCAGTGGGGGCTCACATCATAGGTTACTGGGCTTTACCCACTTTCCGGGACTTGGCTGATTAGCCCACATGAGGCCAACTGCATGAAATGGGCAGGTGTCAGTTCTCAGTGCTTCCTCTGGGTCTGGACAGGGTTTCTTGCTACCACAGGGGGCTGTCAAAGGACTTTGTATCAAAGGATTTTGAAACATGAACTTGGCCTTAACACCAGGTTCTTTTCTGAAGTTCCACAGCTGAAGCCTTTGCCATGCACCCAATATATTTTTGTCATTCATTCCTTAATTCATTCCGTATTCACTGAGTCCCTGCTCAGGCCTGTGCTGGTTGCCAGGGATTTGTACCTGCACAAGGAGGTCATGTCCCCTCGGGCCCCTGTTCTGATCGCCTGGTCGGGTCCTGCCATGACTGTCTCATTCTTGTCAGTTTCCCTCCTCAAGTGCTGAGACTCAGTGCCTCACCTGTTTGGGGGGCAGAGTTCCATGACTCATGCCTTCCAGACAATGCCTGCCTGTGTGTCTGGACCTCAGAGTCCTTTCCTCCAGGGCCTGGGCTTGCTCCGTGTGGGAAGGAGCATCTTGTTATAGATAATGCATCCCTGATGCTAACCCTTCGCCTTAACTGTGATGCGGCAGGACAGGCTGAGGCTCCACAGACAGCTCCCTGTGGTAGCAAGAAACCCTGTCCAGCCCCAGAGGAAACACTGAGAGCTGACACCTGCCCGTTTCATGCAGTTGGCTTCCTGTGTGCTAATTAGCTAAGTCCCGGAAAGTGGGTAAAGCCCAGTAACCTATGGTGTGAGCCCCCATTGGACATGGTGACTTTATGTGCCTCATGTGCATAAAAGGATACTTACTGTTGCTGGAAAAGCAGCAGCTCTAGGAGGAGAAAATTCACGGGTAAAGTAGAGAAAGGGGCCTCTCAAAGTCAAATGAGCCAGTTCCTTAAGAAAGAATGTTTAGAGCTTGTACAATGTTGAAGGATGCCGATGAGGCTGGGCTGGGCTGGGCTGGAGGGGCTGCTGTGAACTTCAGTGAGGAGAGAACTGGGTTGAGAGTCCCAGGTCCTACCTGTCTGTTCCACTAAGTGCACTGTATGACCAGTGTGTTATCCATGTGTTTCTGATGCTTTGACCTGTGGGGCCTTGCTGACATTGGAGGGACTGTCCCTTCCAAGGCTAGCTAATTTCCAGAGATGGTAAAGGGCTTGCTTTTGATTGTACCTTTTGTATACAGACCAACCCATCTAGAGCCCATTCCTTCAACAAGCTTCTGTATCTGGCTCTCACACTCCAGAATGCTAATCCTCTGCCTTCGTTACCCCAGGGTCAGGTACCAGATGATTAGGGCCAGACCCTCGCCACAGAGCCCACTGAAATTATTCAAGCTGGTTAACCCTAAGCCTGCTCTTCCTGCCTTGCCTCTTCTTTCACGTGAATGCCCTCTGCCTCCTGATCCAAACTTGGGAATTTTGAGTAAATTGTTTTTTGAGTCAGGGTCTTGCTTTGTCACCCCGGCTGGAGTGCAATAGCACAAAGAAGGCTCACTGCAGCCTTCACCTCTTGGGCTGAAACGATCCTTCCCTCTCAGCCTCCTGAGTAGCTGGGACCACAGTATGCACTACCACACCTGGCTAATTTTTGTATTTTTAGTGGAGAATAGTTTTTGCCATGTTGCCCAGGCTGGTCTCTAACTCCTCAGCTCAAGCAGTCTGCCTACCTCTGCCTCCCAAAGTGCTGCGATTACAGGCTTGCATCACTGTGCCGGGCCGAATTGACTTTTAATAGATGAATTTTTAATAGACAGTAGACTTTTTAGAGTATTTAGGTTCACAGCAAGACTGAACAAAAGGCACAGAGGTTTCCCATACCCTGCCTGTGCTGACACCCGTACAGCCTCCCCCACTGTGCAGATTCCCCACTGGAATGATGCATTTGTTACAATTGATCAAACTATATCAACACGTCCTAATCAAGAGCTTATAGTTAAAGTTTAATCCTGCTGTTGGACATTCTGTAGATTTGGACAAAGGACACATATCTACCATTATAGTGTCATGTGGAGTAGTCTGAGTCTCACTTTTTCTTGTCACTAAAATGAAGGATTTATTAATTGGACTTTTCTGGAGTCTCCTTTTTTTTTTTTTTTTTTTTTTTTCTTGAGACGGAGTTTCGCTCTTGTTACCCATGCTGGAGT
Organism: Sapajus apella; assembly: GCF_009761245.1. Lineage (NCBI taxonomy): Eukaryota > Metazoa > Chordata > Mammalia > Primates > Cebidae > Sapajus > Sapajus apella. The sequence continues at coordinate 26,334,783 of NW_022436961.1, forward strand.
GCAATGGCGCGATCTCGGCTCACCGCAACCTCCGCCTCCTGGGTTCAGGCAATTCTCCTGCCTCAGCCTCCTGAGTAGCTGGGATTACAGGCACGCGCCACCATGCCCAGCTGATTTTTTGTATTTTTTTAGTAGAGACGGGGTTTCACCATGTTGACCAGGATGGTCTTGATCTCTTGACCTCATGATCCACCCGCCTCGGCCTCCCAAAGTGCTGGGATTACAGGCGTGAGCCACCACGCCCGGCCTGGAGTCTCCTTTTTAATGGCCCAGATAGGCTGGAGAGGTAGTGAGTGAGTCTCTCACCATTCCCTTATCTCCCTCAGAACCCCTAACCCTGTGGACTCTCCCCTCTCCCTGTTGCTCAGAGTGGTGGAGGAGTGGGGGTCTCCCTGTGCAAGGCATCTTCCTGCTCTCTGAAGGTGGGCATCATTCCCCGCAGTTCCAGTGAAGGAACTCTCTCTCACAGGTGAGGATTAGAATCTCAAAATAAAGTCAGATCATGCTAATACTGACATCTTTTTAAAACTGAAAGGTTAGGATTCGAAATAAAACAGGAAATTCAATTGCTTGAATGTGGAACTGTTAATCACCTTAATTAAATATCTTCATTTAGGAAGACTTGGAATCATGTGTCTTGATGTTTTTGCTTTGCCAAAATCACAGAAGTGCACTTAGAGACATGGTCTTTTCTCCCCAGCCGTCCCAACAGGAATCCCTTCTCCAGTGCCCGAAAGGCAGTCTTCTGCACTCCGGCGGTGCTCCACGTTGTCAGACGGATGCCCAGAGCTGGGGTTAGGGCTGAGATGTGGCTGTGCAGCCTGGGTTACAGGGCGATCACAAACATCTCCAATCTAGGCCCCTGCAAGCCTGGCCCAAGGCGGAGATAGCATTTCAGTCTTCACTATTGAACACTCCCAGCTCTAGGATTTGCTTGAAGAAAAGTTTTACCTTATAAATCCCCTAGATGGTGCTCCTTGTCAAGTGTGTTTCTTTCCTTTCTTTTTTTACCCCTTTCTTTTGAAGCTCCTGGCCTCTCAGTAGCTTCAAAAGGGCCGAATTAGCTGCTATTGTATGAATGGAAAGTTTCAGTTGTGGATTCGGGGAGTGACGTCAGAAGTGATTTCTGCTGGAAACAGTCCCCTCCTCTGGGTATTTCACAATGGTTTACAGTACGAATGAGGTGTATGCCGTGTTTATGTGGATGGCACGTAGCTCTTGTTCTTTGTCACAGGACATTCTGTGTGCACAGAGGGTCACTGCAGTTGGTGGCTGGTGGCGGAGGGCAGGGAGGAGTGAGATGTCAAGAGGTTAGGTCAAGCCCTTATCTTCTCTTCCTTCCTTTATCTCCCTGGTTCAAGTTTTCTTTACAAAGACAAATATATCTGGAGATTCTATCACAAACCAAATGTTCTCCATTCTACCTAAAATGCTACCAGGACACATTCATTTCTTTGGGCTATAGGGAGCCTTCTTAGCAAATATATATTCATTCACACTCATTGCTGAAATCATGCTACTCTGTGAATTAGAATTCTAAGTTCTTTTTTTTCTGCCTTCTTCCAGGTTTATTGAGGTTTAATTGACAAGTAAAATTGTATATGAGAGGCTGAGGTGGGAGGACTGCTTGAGCCCAGGAGATCAAGATCAGCCTAGGCAACAGAGTGAGACCCCATCTCTACAAAAACAAAAATATTAGCAGGGCATGGTGGTATGCAACTGTAGTTCTAGCTACTCAGGAGGCTGATATGGGAGGATCACTGGGACCCAAGAGGCTGAGGCCACAGTGAGCCATGATGGCACCACTGCACTCCAGGCTGAGCAACAGAACGAGATCTTGTCTCAAAGAGAAAAAATATTGTATGTATTTAAGGTGTACAACATGATATTGTGATACATTAACACAATCAATTTAATTAATATCTTTATGGGTTTTAGAGAAGTGGAATGTGAAGTCAGGAGAGAAATGGTCAGAAAAGGAGCAGTTGTTATTCAAATAATTAGTTAGGTTGGATCAGCAGTTTTCAGTGTTCCCTCTGCTGTTCATTGCCATAGCACAGTCGGGCTTCTGTCCTGGCTGTGTTTGCTCTCCTTTCTCTCACTCCCTGAGCTGTGACTCCAGCTTCAGTATGTTACAGTCCACTGATCTGGAGATGAAAACAGTTTCTTGAGGAAAGAAGAGGAGAATTGAAAAGAGAGGGTGGATGAAGAAGCAGAGTCTCTTACCATCTGTGGTGTGTTTCTGGCTCCCCAGTCCAGGCTGCAGGCATGCAAACCTGCTTCTCATCCTCTAGTCCTCTATCAAAAGGTGGTGGTATCTGATTTAGGGAACAGAAACAAATAGTCTTTTCAGCTGCTCTGACATCATAGATAGACCCAAGGTTTTATTCTGCCTTACTTGTGCCCATGATCAACTTTTTTTTTTTTTTTTTTTTTTTGAGGCCTTTGATTTTTTTTTCCCCATTTATTTATTTTATTGCATTTTAGGTTTTGGGGTACATGTGAAGAACATGCAAGATTGTTGCATAGGTACACACGTGGCAGTGTGATTTGCTGCCTTCCTCCCCATCACCTACATCTGGCATCTCTCCCCTTGCTATCTCTCCCCAGCTCCCCACCCCCCACCGTCCCTCCCCTATTTCCCCCCAACTGACCCCAGTGTGTAGTGCTCCCCTCCCTGTGTCCATGTGTTCTCATTGTTCAACACTTGCCTGTGAGTGAGAACATGCAGTGTTTGATTTCCTGTTCTTGTGTCAGTTTGCTGAGAATTATGGTTTCCAGGTTCATCCATGTCCCTATAAAGGACACTAACTCATTGTTTTTTATGGCTGCATAGTATTCCATGGTGTATATGTGCCACATTTTCCCTGTCCAGTCTATCATTGATGGGCATTTGGGTTGGTTCCAAGTCTCTGCTATTGTAAACAGTGCCACAGTGAACATTCGTGTGCATGTGTCCTTAAAATAAAACGATTTATAATCCTTTGAATATATACCCAGTAATGGGATTGCTGGGTCAAATGGAATTTCTATTTCTAGGTCCTTGAGGAATCGCCACACTGTCTTCCACAATGGTTGAACTAATTTACACTCCCACCAACAGTGTAAAAGTGTTCCTATTTCTCCTCATCCTCTCCAGCATCTGTTGTCTCCTGATTTTTTAATGCATGATCAACTTCTTTTTTTTTTTTTTTTTTTTTTGAGACAGGGTCTTTCTTTGTCACCCAGACTGAAGTACAGTGGCATGATCTTGGCTCACTGCAGCCTTGACCTCCCCTGGCTCAGTTGATCCTCCCACCTCAGCCTCCCAAGTAGCTAGAACTATAGGCACACACTGCCATGCCCAGCTAACTTTTGTATTTTTTGTAGAGATGGGATCTTGCCATGTTGTCCAGGCTGGTCTTGAATTCCTGGGCTCAAGTGATCCACCTGCCTTGCTCTCCCAAAGTGCTGGGACTATAGGCATTAGCCACCATGCCTGGCAAACATGATCAGCTTTTACAAGGTGTCTAATAAAGGCTCAAAATATCACTTCTCTTAGGGATTTCTGCATCTCCACTAAGAACTCTTTTTTTTTTTTTTTTTTGAGACGGAGTTTCGCTCTTGTTACCCAGGCTGGAGTGCAATGGCGCGATCTCGGCTCACCGCAACCTCTGCCTCCTGGGCTCAGGCAATTCTCCTGCCTCAACCTCCTGAGTAGCTGGGATTACAGGCATGTGCCACCATGCCCAGCTAATTTTTTGTATTTTTAGTAGAGACGGGGTTTCACAATGTTGACCAGGATGGTCTCGATCTCTTGACCTCGTGATCCACCCGCCTTGGCCTCCGAAAGTGCTGGGATTACAGGCTTGAGCCACCGCGCCCGGCCTCCACTAAGAACTCTTAACTGAAATCCAAACTCTTTAGCTTTGAATTCAATGTCCTCTATGCTTAGCTCCCCATCCACCATTCCCAAACATGTTCCCCTTCTAAATACCTTTCAAGCCATCCAGGTTGTTGAACAGTAAGCTCTTCTGAGGCAGGTATATGCTTGAATATGTGGTACTTGTGGTAGAAACCCAGCAAGTGATACTTCCCTTAATCTACACCTGTATAGTTCCCTTTCTCACTGAATCTGGTCGACCTTATGACTTACTTAGATGTGATGTTGGGCCTAGGCTGAAAGAGACCTGCAGCTTTCGTTTTTGCTCTTTTGCTGTCTTGAGAGGTCATGGAAGAAAGCCTGGGCCAGCTTCCTTGATGCATGTTTTTGAGAAAAAGAAAGGCCCTTGAGTATTTAAGGCCATGAGGAGAGAAGAAGAACATCCAGCTTCTAGCTGGTTGCAGCTAGCTAGATGTGCCAGAGTATGAGGATGCCATAGGGTTCCTCAGCCCTGGGGGAACCATGAACTTATCATGGAGTGGAGATAATCTGTTCAACTGAGCCCAATGTAGATTGTGTAATTGTGAACAAACAGTTGCTGTTGTTCAAAGCCACTGAGTTCTGGGGTGTTTGTTACACAGCAATAGATAGCTGATACAGTATTGTAAGTCACCTTTGTGTCTGATGCCAAAAAGGGTTTTATTGGTTCGTTCACTCAGTATTTCCTGGGCATGCTTCATGCATTCACACCTTCCTCTGCACCCATGGTCATATTCCTCCAACCTGGAAAAATTGGCTTTTCCCTTTTATCTATCCAAATACCACCACTTCTACCTTCTCTGATACTGCAATTAGAGCTGATCCTTCTTGTTTCTGAATTCCTTTGGTGCCTCTTACTATTTGGCATATGCTGTTTTTTTTTTTTTTTTTTTTTTTTTTTGCATAGGTCTTCTCACTACAGTTACATTTTAAGCCCCTCAAGAATAGGTCCTATCTTTTAAAACATCTTTATTGAGATATAACGCACATACCAACAAATTTGCCCATTTGAAGTACGCATTGTGAATTACATATTCACAAAGTTGTGCAACTGTCACCACAAATTAAGTTTAGAACATTTTCTTTCTATTTTTTTTTTTTTTTTTTTTGAGACAGGGTCTTCCTCTGTTGCCCAGGCTGAAGTGCAGTGGCACCATCACGGTTCACTGCAGCCTTGACCTCCTGGGCTCAAGCCTCCAGAGTAGCTGGGACTACAAGTGCATGTTTTGATGCTTGGCTAATTTTTGTAGTTTTTGTAGAGACAGGATTTCGCCATGGTGCCCAGGCTGATCTCGAACCCCGGGGCTCAAGTGATCCTCCCACCTCAGCCTGAAAAAGTTCTAGGATTACAGGCATGAGCCACTTTGCCTGTCCCAGAACATTTTCATCACTCCTGAAGGCAATCTCATACCCATTAGTTGACACTCCCCATTCCATCCAATCCCAGCTCTAGGCAACCACAAATCTACTTTCAGTCTTTACAGATTTAGGATCTATATTTTTTTGATTAAGCAGCAAAAGCCCACAGAATTACTCTGTGATGAATTGAGTGAAACCTCCAGAACCTTTTTAAGATCCAGGGAATGATGATGGGGTGGTCCAGTTCCAGGTTCTGTGACGGAAGCAGAGGAGATTCCTGTGTGGGTGTGTGTGGTATTTCGTAGTATCTCACATGTCACCAGTCTCTGTGACTTCTTTCCTTTTTCTTCAGAGGCAATAGGATAAATTAGAGAAAGTGCACCTGAGGATATCAGGCCAAACCTTGCCTCAGCTGATGACTTGTTGTATTGTCTAGGGCTGGTTACTCTGCTTCCCTGAGCCTCAGTTTCTGTAGTAATAACACTTTGTAGAAGAAGTGTGAGGACAAAATTCAGTAATACATGGGAAACACCTCCCATTGCACCAAGGGAGATGTTTCCTTTTCTTTCCTTTGCCTCTTTTTGTGCTTGTCCCATTGAACCCCTTTCACTGCTCGGTGACTCAAAGGTGGCTTTTTCCTCCAGTCTTTCCTCCACTTTAGCCACCTTCTCAACTCAACCCCAATAAGGAATGGGTGGACCAAGGTACCAGGTCCTGGAAGAGGCTGGAGAGCTGAGGGACAGTGTTACCAGGGGGAGCCAATGTGATAGCCCAGGACTAGGACATTCCCAGATTCACTGGACAAACTTTTCATCAGTTCCTGCCAAAGACAAGACTTTGCATGTAACTCTTCCTTTTCCAGTTACCTCTACAGTGACTTTTGGTGCACACATGCCTAGGTAGCCATTTAGAATATAAACTTCAGCTTCCATGAAAAAAAATCCCAGGGAACCAAATAGTTGCCAGTTGTGTTGGCTGCAGATTGACTGTCTTGTCAGACAGATTGGCTGACATGGGTTTTGCACACATAGAAGGCTGGCTAAGCATGGCGGTGGTTTGGTTTCCCCTAGAGGAGATGGCCAGAGAGACAAATATGGGCAAACACAAGGGCCTGGTGCCATCTATGCCAGTGGACTTGATGTGCTGCACTCTGTGCATCTATCAGCTTTCACAAAATTCACAATCGGGGCTTCAGGTTTCATCCTGAGCTTCCACAAAGAGAGCACACTGGGAGCAGGCTGCTGCATGTGGAATGTCAATTACATTCCAAGAACTTTCCAATGGGTCACCCATGCTCTCCCTGCTGGGGCACCCCCATCTGGGGGCTCCCAGGGGTTGGGGATGAGTCTGTACAACCAGAGTGACTTCTAAGGAGAGTCAGAATTCTTGGGATGGAGGAGCTTGATGTGGTTTGGCTGCATCCCCACCCAAATCTCACCTTGAATTGTAATAATCCCCACTTGCCAAGGGTGGGCCTGGTGGATGGTAGTGAATAAGTCTCATGAGATCTGATGGTTTTATAAAGGGTAGTTCCTTGCACATGCTCTCTTGACTGCTGCCATGTAAGACGTCCCTTTGTTCTTCCTTTATCTGCTGCCACGATTGTGAGGCCTCTCCAGCCAGGTAGAAATGTGAGTCCATTGAATCTCTTTCCTTTATAAATTACCCAGACTTGGGTATGTCTTTATTAGCAGCATGAGAATAGACTAAAACAGAACTCATTGCTATGGTGGAGGGCAAGTTTGGACCCTGGCAAAGAGAGAGCTGGAGCTGTGTCTTTGCTTGGCAGAGGGGGCATGCTCACCTGGCCCAGGTTCCAACTTTGGGAAAGGAAGATCTTTTGGACCTCAGTTTTTTCCTGGTCCTGTAGTCACAATAGGCATAGCTCTGTCTGTGCTCTGTTCTCCCAGACCTGCTGGATGCTCTGGTGACATTCGAGATGCTCTACTGCACATTCTTGGGTCTCTCTGTCCTCACTGTGTGCCAGGCTGCTGGCTGCTTGCTGTGCCACCTCCAACCGCTTTACCCATTCCCCTCAGTGGTGAAGTAGGGGTGGCGGGGGCCACTCCTGTGCTCCAGGAGCAGGCGAGGAGTTCAGAAGCTTAGGATTCTGGTTTCTTCTGCTGACTGTTGAGAGGATTCCCACCTCCAGCACTTTGGCTTCTGCAAGACTGAGGGCACCTGCCTGTTCATCTGGCTCCTGTCCTTAGTCAGGATAACTCAAAATGAGCTCTGTTAGGTTCTCTCTTCTACGCCAGAGTCTGAGGCTGACAGAGAGGAAGGCTGTCGGAGGTGCTGCCCCTATGACAGTGCAGGAATGGGGGCTGGGGATGTGGAGATGTGAGCAAAGACGCAGGAGATCCTCTGTCCTATCCCTTTGATTGTTTTCTTCCCTTCCTTCCACTCCGATACGACCACGCTTTTCAAAATAGGAAATGATGTCATCACTTCTGTGTATACCTCCCCTTCGTGCGTTGCTTTGGGTCACCGCTTCCTGTTTCTGAGTCATCAGGAAGGTAATTTCCCCCATGCTCAATATCCTCCAGGACACTGTGATCACTCAGCATCTACCTAGCTTCCCCTCTTCTATCCCTTCCATAAAAACATACCAGAAAGACCCTCCCCCACCACTGCAAAAAAAATCCTAAGCTGAACACTGTGCAGCTGTTGGTCTGAGTTGCTGCAAGCTCACAAAGTGTATGGGACCACAGCCCCCAGCCCTATCTGGAAGAATGGCTGATTGCCTGGATTTAATCGGATAGTGAAATACAGATGAAGATGATTCTGGAGAGCAGATGAGTCCTGGTGCAGGAAGATCTGTCTGAGACTCTGCCTACTAAGAGAAGTGGGTGGTATTTGGCTGCCCCCTAAAATGATGAATCAAACTGCCAGAACAAGACACCCCATGAGGCATGAGATGGCACTGGAAGGATTTGTGTTGGAGTCAACTGAAGCAAAACTTTAAGGAGCTAGTCCTGTAGATAGCACCCCAATGCATTTTTCCTTCTTTCCCCTGCTTTGCCTCCTTCCCTATTTCCTTCCTCCCCGCTTTCTTTCTTTTTCCTTCCTTCCCCTCTTTTTCCTCCTCCTTTCCATTTTCCTTCCTTCCCCCTTTCTTTCTTTTTCCTTCCTTCCTTTTTAAGTCATGCACTACAATTTCTGTCTGCCCTTTTTTTTAAATCTGATATTCACATGAGGAAAATGACTAGTGATAGGAGCTAAGTGGTTGGGCCTCAGTAATTCATTCAACAAACGTCTATCAAGCATCTACCATGTGGCAAGCATTTTGCTAGGTACTGGAGCTCAGAGATGTGTAAGATACCTTTCTGGCTTCCAAGAAGCTCACAGTTGGTGGAGTGTCACATAAATTTATAATTGATATAGAGTGTGGAAAATCACGTCATGGAGGTGACTCAGGGATTTTGAGAACATAGAGAACAGACCTCATAGCTCAACTGCGTGATGGCGGAAGATTCTGGAAGAGCAGTCACCTGAGCAGAGGCTTACAAGGTAGAGTAATTACTAGGGCACTGTCGGAGTAAGGTGTTTGATTGCTGGAGGGCGAAGAGGGAATGGTAACTGAAGAAACAAGGCAGTGGTACAGGTTGACATTTTGAGGATCTTGACAATGGAAAAACAGAGAGGGTGAGAGATGACAGAAGTGTGGGTCAGTGCTTTCATTGAAGGCACATGTATTGTGAGCATGTGCCTGTGACAGGTGCTGAGCAGGCACCAAGTACCGGAAAGCAGATCAAATTTTGCCCGCAGACTGAATGTTCTCTTGGGAAAGACAAACAGACACATAATAGATATTTTAAGTAGGATGTGAGAAGTGCTATGATAGAGCTATGGACAGAGCCCAGAGCAGCATCTAGTGAAGCCTCGGTGTTCAGGGAAGGCTTCCTGGAGAGAGGCTGCTAAGCGATTTTTTTTGAAACTAGTTTTTACTTTTATGTGAAGTTTTAAAAAAAAATAGTGATCAAATATACATAACATAAAATTTACCTTTTAAACCATTTTTTTTTAGTGTACAGGTAAGTGGCAGTAAACATATTCACATTATTGTGTAATCACCACCACCACCATCAGACATCTGCAGAAGCTTTTCATCTTTCCAAATGGAAACTCTATGCCGGTTAAACACTAACTCCCATTCCCCACCCCCCAGCCACTGGTGATCCCCGTTCTGCTTTGTGCCTCTGTGAGCTTCACTCTTCTAGGTACCTCATACAAATGGAATCATGTAATATTTGTATCTTTGTGACTGTCTGATTTCACATGGCCTCCTGTCACACTGTGTCAGGATTTCCTTCCTTTTTTAATTTTTAATTTTTTTGAGACAAGGTCTCACTCTGTTGCCCAGGATAGAGTACAGTGGCATGATCATGGCTCACTGAAGCCTTGACCTCCCCAGGCTCAGCTGATCCTCCTTCCTTAGCTTTCAGAGTATCTGGAACTACTGAAGTGTGCCACCATGCCCAGCTAATTTTTGTATTTTTTTTGTAGATATTTAAAAATTTTTTTTAAATTTTTTTTTTTTTTTTTTGCGTTGGAGTCTCACTCTGTTGCCCAGGCTGGAGTGTGCAGTGGTGCTATCTCAGCTCACTGCTTCCTCACTCCTTACCCCTGGTTCAATCAATTCTCCTGCCTCAGCCTCCTGAGTAGCTGAGTCTGCAGGTGCTCACCACCACGCCTGGCTAATTTTTGTATTTTTAGTAGAGACAAGAGTTTCACCCTGTTGACCAGGCTGGTCTCAAACTTCTGACCTCCAGTGATCTGCACACCTTGGCCTCCTGAAGTGCAGAGATTACAAGTGTGATACACCACACCCGGACTGGATTTCCCTCCTTTTTAAAGCTGAATAATCCTTTACTGTATGTATAGACCTCATTTACCTATTCATCTGTCCTGGACACTTGGGATGTTAAATGATATTTTTGAGTAAAATACCGGCAAGTTTCAGGGCTGAGAGGGTCAAGTGGAATTCCAAATTAGAACAGTAAAAAGAACCAAGGCTCAAGAGAGCATTTTTGGTGGCAGTACCTGCCTGAAGGAAGAGGGGTCCGTCCCACTGAGGTTGGCACAGAAAAGCTAGGAGTGGATTGGGAGGACATAGGTAGGCTGTGGGTAAGGACATGGGACCCTGAGTCAGGTCCTGCCCCAGAGCCTTCCTTTTCTTGGCAGATGCAGGAGGGAGGCTGGATGGGAGAGAGGCCTGCTGGCAACAGGGCAGCTGCAGCATGAAGAGCCAGGTTTGGGGTCCACACAGGGCGCATGGACTCTGCTGGAGCAACCGGGGCAGCCCGGAGTGCTTGCAGGTGGGACACCTGGCCGCAGCATGTGTGGCTTCCTCCTGCAGCTCCCAGAGGCTCCCACCATGCTCGTGGTTTCTCCTTTCGTTTGCCCTGCTCTCTGAGCTGTTATCCAGCTGCTAGAATTGTGCAACGTTAAAACCAGTGCCACACAGAACTTTAAACAGAGACGAATCCAAAGACCTCCTTCCTGAGAGCAGATCCCTCCAGGAGCACCTCCTTGCCTCTCTTCCGGAGCCCAGCCGCTTAGCCTGGATTGCACCTGTGACATTTGACTTCATTACAGCTGGTAGCCCTTGTGGCCCAGAGCATGCCTTTGAGGAGACATGATGGTGGGTTGGGCAGGCTGTTCAGCAATTCTGAGCCTCAGTGTCTCCATCCACCAAGCAGAAATGATGGTGGGGACACACATGAGAGCAGAACAGGGATCCCGGCCACTGCTAAGGATTCAGTGTGTTCACTGCTTGGCTCTGGTCACAGGGCTCAGTCCTTAGCTGACTGCTCTCCTCTTCTCGTCATGCTCCAGCCTGATGCACTGGAGTTGCCTCCCCCCACTCCTCCCGTCCACTTAATCTTAATCCCTTTCTAATCTGCCCGTGGTGGTGAGGAGATATTGAGTGTCTGCAGCTTGGTCTGGTGAGTGCCCCTCCCTGTTCTGTTTGAGGCTTCTGGGTGCAGCAGCCCTGATTCAATTTCACATATTATTTGGACTCATTCACCGGGGCTATTTCGGAAGCTTGGCTTTGTAAGGCTTCTGGGAGCCTGGCTGGACATTATGCAACCGCTTTGGTCTGGTGTACTGAAGACACTGAATTCTATAGCAAATGGCCCTAAGCCCATAGAACATTTGCTGGGAAAGCTGGTGAAATTGAACTTCTTAGGCTCCTAGCAGAGAAAGACACAGAATTCAAGTTCAGAGGCTCACTTCTCATTAGAGAATTCACCCTTAGAGAATTCAGCTGTGAGCTGCTGAGGAAAGAAGGGTGGAGAATAGGCAGAGGTGGGCTTTCTTGGTCCTGAGTCCTAACACTGGAGATAGGAGCTCTCCAGAGGCCATGACTGTAGAGGAGAAGGGAAAGAAAAAGGAGGGCACAGGAAGAAAAAGAAAGAACGGCAGAGAGAGAGAAAGAGGGGGCTTTGTAGAAAGAAGACACTGCAAAGTGTTCATTAAAGAGCTAATTTTACTTCTCAGCTTCTCATGGCAGTAACCTTGCCCTCCTGAGGTTGTTCTGGCCCCTCCTGCTCAAGTGCTTTTTGGGGACTAGAACTTGCTGCCTTCTGGGGTCTGAAAGTATTTCCTATAGTAGAATTTCTAAGAAAATGAACTTCGGGAAAAAAGGGGTGACAAGCACAGGTGCCTCTTGAGCCCACGTGGTGGCTGAGCCTAGGCTCCCACTGTCACGAGGACAGGTCTCTCTCTGTAGGCCTCCTGTCCCGGTCCCTTTCCCTGGGCTAGTGCAGCCTGGCTATAGAAACAGATCCTCCACAGATTCATGCGGTGTGCTGAAACTCTTCCAACACATGTTTTCTTAATACTTGATTCAGACCTTTTAGGTAGGTGTTATTCCCATTGTGCAGATGAGGGGTCTATGTGTTGGAGAGGTTAAGGAGCACGTTCCATCTTACCTGGCTTTTCAGCAGCAGAGCCAGGTCTCATCTCAATTCTGCCTGGTTCTAATTGTTTTTTTTTGGAGATGGAGTCTCACTCTGTCACCCAGGCTGGAGTGCAGTGGTATGATCTTGGCTCACTGCAAACTTTGTCTCCCAAGTTCAAGTGGTTTTCCTACCTCAGCCTCCCAAATAGCTGGGATTACAGGCATGCACCACCATCCTCAGCTAATTTTTGTATTTTTAGTAGAGATGGGGTTTGGCCATGTTGGCCAGGCTGGTCTATGAACTCCTGACCTCTGCTGATCCATCAACCTCGTCCTCCCAAAGTGCTGGGATTAGAGGCAGGAGCCACCATGCTGGGCCTTTTTATGGTACTTTATGCAACCAAATGTTCTGTTGATTCCATTCCCAAAATATACCATGATGCTCTTCAGTTCCCTTTATGACCACGGATGTATCCAGGCTAGGTCACATTCATCTTGTACCTGGCAACTTGTAATAGTTTCTTAACTGATCTCTGTCTTCCTGCTTTTGTCTCTCTTCAATGCATTCTCCACAGAGCTGCTAGAGAAATCATCTTAAGAAGTAAATTAAGATGTCTATACATAAAACTCCTCAAGAGCTTCCCAAAACACTTGGACTAAAATCCAGACTTCTCTCCACTGTAAGAGCTGACTCCCTCTCTTGGAGGGTCTGAAATGCATTCTGCAGCCTTGTTAATAATGCTGGCTGCTTACTCAGCATGCTTCGCCCACACTGGGCATTTGGTTCTTTTCTGCCTCAGGACCTTAGCATAGGCTGCCATTTTAGAATGGAGATGATGCTCCCTCCAGTATTCATCTGGTTAATTCTTTTTCATCCTTTGGGTTCCTGCTTAAAAAACCACTTCCTTATAGAGTAGAGACCGTCCCTGAACTCCTAGCCTAAATTACACTCTTCTGGCTGGGTGTGGTGGCTCACACCTGTAATCCCAGCACTTTGGGAGGCCAAAGTGGGAGGATCACAAGGTCAGGAGTTCAAGACCAGCCTGGCCAATATGGTGAAACCCTATCTCTACTAAAAATACAAAAATTAGCCAGGCATGGTGGTAGGCGCCTGTAGCCCCAGCTACTCAGGAGGCTAAGACAGGAGAGTCACTTGAACCCAGCAGGTGGAGGTTTCAGTGACCCAAGATTAAGCCACTGTACTCCAGCCTGGGTGACAGAGCAGGAGACAGACTCTGTCTCAAAAAAACAAAAACAAAAACAAAAAACAAAAAACAATAAAAACAACAACAACAAAAACTTACACCCTCCCTGTGCTTGGAGTTTCCTGGTAGGCAAAAAAAAAAAAAAACCATGGTGCGTTACAAAGATCTCATTGTCAGGAAGGAGAGAGAATGCTAGTTCTTCATGGTGAGAGTTTCCTCTGGCACAGAATGTGAAAAGAAATTTCCTGCATGGGGTCTTCCAGTGTAAAGAACAGATTGTCCTCAACAAAATCCATGTGATTCAGAGTAGACTGGATAGATGGAAAATACTGAAAGGTCTCAGAGGCCTCTGTTGGAGGAGTTGAGCGGGGAAGGCTTCACAGAAGAGCCCAGAACTTGGCCATGCAGAGGGGAAGGATGTGGAATACCTTGAGAAGAAGACAGCATGGGTGGGGCTTCATTAACCATGGGAATTGAAGCACATAAAAGACTGTAACACACTGCCCAGTGTACAAATGGGTGCACAGTCTTAGTTTAGTTTCTTCTAGTCCCTGAAGGAAGGTTGTTACCATTTGTCTGCATAATCCATGCCTTGACTATGGTAGCCAGCACAGCCTTTAGACCAATCCACAAAGAGGCTAATCCCTGCCTGTAATCCCAGCACTTTGGGAGGCCAAGGTGAGTAGATCACAAGATCAGGAGTTCGAGACCAGCCTGGCCAATATGATGAAGCCCCGTCTCTACTAAAAATGCAAAAATTAGCTGGGCATGGTGGTAGGCATCTGTAGCCCCAGATACTTGGGAGGCTGAGGCAGGAGAATCATTTGAACCTGGGAGGTGGAAGTTGCAGTGAGCCAAGGTCAAGCCATGGGGCACTTTCTGTGTCCACTTACCCTTTTTCCACCCAGATGTTTTAGCAACTCTGCCCCACAAGGCTGGGACTAGGGCATGGTTTGCCAGGCACCGAGGGTGCTTGTTGGGTGATCCTGAGAGAGCACCTGCCTTGATGTTGCGCCCTGACTGCACCTGAGTCCTGGGACCCCAACTCACGCTGGCCAGTGTCTGACCTTAGCGCATCAAGTCATCATCCATTTGTGCTGAAAGGAGCCACAGGAAACTTGCAGCCAGCGTGTGGGGAAGGAAGCAGGAAGAGTGGCACTAGAAAGATATGAGGTGCTAGACACATTCATTCAAATGCTCTTTCCAAAAACATTGGACTTAGTTTCTTTACATTGTCAGGGAAGCTTTTAAAGACCAGCTGCCTCTTATTAATGCTGTTTGGGCTGATCATCTTCCCGCCAGCCTTGCTCTTGGGCTGTGCCAGCATAAACGACCTGGTGGAAGTCGAAGACACGCTGAGTGACGTCAGTGGCTGGGTCTGAGCTTCAGATCTTAGCCCAAGCAGCTGAGAACACAGTGCCTTGGTCCCCTTCCAGGGAGAATATAAAATATTCTATCCAGTGCCTGAGAAGGCTGGCTAAGCTTGGAGGGACCAGAAGATGGAAGGGGCTCCAGAACCAACCCCCGGAGCAGGAGTGGCCAAGCGTGAAGGAAAGGCAGAGGTTGCTGATACTTTGTGACTTAAGAGGTGGCCAGTGGTTCCCCAGGACCATATATCTCTATTAGGGGAAAGGAGTGTGGCTTTTGGGAGTCACAGTGCCCTGAGTATGAATGCAGACATTCGCCGGTTGTATAACCTTGAGCAATTTATCTATTAGGTTGGTGCTAAAGTAGTTGCGGTCTTTGCCATTGCTTCTAATGGTAAAAATCGCAATTACTTTTACACCAGCCCAGTAGTATCTCTTAGAAGTGTTTCCTCAACTGTATGATGGATGTGAGTAATTATACCGGTAACCATATAAGAAGGTTGTTGGGATTATAATGTTTCTTTATGTGAAGGGCCCAGGACAGATGGAATCTGGTACATAATAGATGTTCAAGAAATCCCTTCCTCTCTCCCTCCCTCCCTCCTTCCTTCTTTCCCTTCTCCCTCCTTCCCCTTTTCCTCCCCCTTCACTCTCTCCCTCTTTCTCCTTTGGAGAAAGCTAACACTCAGCTGTCTGTGAGGGTGGCATGGCGGTAAAATCCAGAAGGAAGAAACCCATTCTTGTTGTGAAAACTCTGAAAAGCTTGGGATCAGAGGCACCAGCTACCATTGAAGGTGGAGGCACTGGGAAATGGCAAAAAGCAGGCTGGGGCAACATTTGCATAAGAAACCATTAGACACCATATTTTCTCTCCCATCTTCAGGAGGCAACTTCGCCTCTAGCTGCCATTCCCCCTGCCACACTCCATGCCTGGAGATTAATTCTGGCGCTCAGGTAATGTGCTGGAAGTAGGAGCACTAAGAGACAGTTTGTATGTGGCACATGGAGCTTCCCTTGGTCTCTTCTGCTTTGAAGCCCACTCAGCCTAGGCAGCCAGGTGAGGAGATTGGCCTCCCCAAACACAGGACCTGGCAGGATGAATGGATCCCCTCTCAGACTATGTAGAAGCTCATGAGGCCATAGGCTCTGCCCATGCACGAAGAACCTCTTATAAATGTAGGGCCTAATCATTAGGTATGAAGAGAAGCCAGGAACCACCAAAAGCTGAGGCAGATTATAATTGTACATGGAGATACTGACAGATAAATGAATGGAAGAAAGGAGTAGCAATGATGTAGGGGGCATAAAAAAAGTTCAAAATATACTTAATGCTATTCATATGAAAAGAGGAAATATATCTATGAAAAAAGAATGGGATTTTATGTAAAGAAACATTCAGAGAACAGGAAAGTGCTTTTGAAAATTAAAATATGATAGAATTTTTTTCTAAATAGTGTCTCACTCTGTTGCCCAGGCTGGAGAGCAGTGGCACAATCACAGCTCACCTCAGCCTCAACCTCCTGGGATTAAACGATCCTTCCACTTCAGCCTCACTAGTAGCTGGGACTACAGGCATGCACTACCATGCCTGGCTAATTATTATTATTATTGTGTTCTTTTTGGCAGCAGATATACTAATTATTATTTTTTTAATTTTGTAGAGACACGGTATTGTTATGTTGCCCAAGCTGGTCTTAAACTCCTGGCCTCAAGAAATCTTCCCACCTTGGCTTCCCAGAGTGCTGGTATTACAGGCATGAGCCACCATGCCTGGCAGATTGCAGAAATTTTAAAGGCCAATAGATAATGTTGAGGAAAAATCTCAGAAAGTAGAAAAGAACGATAAAATAATGGAAAGTGGAAAAGATGAGAAAATGAGAAAGTCAGTCCAAAAGATTAAACATCTCACTAATAAGAGCCCAGTAGGAAAAAATTGAAAGTAGAGGTGGTTAGTTATCAAATAAATTAGAACAAAGTTTTCAGATCTTCTGAAGGCCTGGGTTTCCAGACTGAAAGAGTCAGTGAATGCCTAGCATAATAGATGAAAAAGAATTCTTCCACAAGGTACGTCATAGTGAAATATCAGGACCCTAATGATAAAGAGAAGTTTCTAAAATCTACCCAGAGAGGAACAGCTTACATACTAGGGATCAGGAATCAGAATAGCATAGGATGTCTCACGGTTTGGAGATGATGCAGCAGTGTCTTCAACGTTCTGAGGGAAAGTGACTTCCAACCTAGAGCCCTAGTCCTAACAGAACAACCGTTCTAGAGTGAGAGTAGACTTGCAAGATCTCAAAAGATGTTCCTTTCCTGCACTCATTTTCAGAAAGCTACTGTAGGGTGTGATCCACCAAAACAAGGATATAAACCAATAAATAGAAAAAGTTAGAATCTAAGAATCAGGGTCTCTAAAACTGGGAGAAGCAAAGAAAAAATTAACAGATGGTAGCAAACGAAAACCCCGGTATGACAGCTGGACAGTCAGCCTAGGCAGTAATCCTTCCATATGGAACTGATGATGGAGGGATTATAGGAGACACAAATATTAAGTGGTGGATTTCCTCATGTGTCACACTGTACTGAGAAGAGTTTTACTCTTTGGAAAGTGTGGGACTGAACAGGGAGGGAAAGATTAGGAAAAAAATTGTGTAAAAACGAAATGTGTATGAGAAAAAACGGTCATAGAACACTAAATGTATGAAATAGACACATATATGTATAGACATATCCATGTCAGTGTTGATTAATAATTTAACCACTAATTATGGTATAATATAGGGAGGATGAAGGAAGGGGAAAAGGGGTGTTTATATGTCTGGTGGGAGACGGTGAGCAGTTGGTGGAGAGAGAGCTGGTAGAGAGAGCTTGATCCTCATCTTCCGTAGTAGGGAGGTATAGGATAATGTCAAAATATAAAAAGTTAAAGTGTAATGTGCATATGTTATTTAGAAAAGTGAGCATTATGGAAAAATATCTTAAAAATTCGTTAAGCCTTGCAGCATTATTTAACTTGAAAAGCTATGCTTATGCGTTCCTTTGATTTAAAAAATGAATGAAAAGTATTTCTTGCACAGCTTGGCTATGCAGAGCACCATGTAGAAGTGGGATCTTGAGTCACAGTAACTGTTTTCTTTTTTTAAAGTTGAGAGAGGCTTAAATGCAATTGTAAGCTAAAATCTGAGGGAAAGATAGATAGAAGATACAGAAAAAGAGAGAATTAGTGTTTCAGGGATGATCTCTAAAGCAAAAGTGGATGGAAGAATGAACCTTAGAACACCACTTGGAGAAGAAACAGTAATTGCAGAAACACTTAGGAAGCCGAGGAAGATATTGGCTGAGGGAATCCTGTTTTTGGTGAAATAAGAGGCAAGATACTTAATCAGAGTGGAGATGTTGTTTTGGAGAGTGTTTGAAGAGAGTATTAAAGTTGGAATCATTACTGCAGAGACTGGGGAAGGAGAGCTCACTCAGGAATATAACAGGATATCTTGGCAGACCTGAGGGTTTGGCTGAGAATGGAATCTATATATTGGGAATGTTGAGTCTCCCCAGATGTAATGTTTCTTTAGTAAGTCCTGCAGTCCTGGGAACATGGATGGTTGGAATGCTGGGAGCTTGAAGATGAATGTAGCTTAGGGCAGGACAAGGCAGTTGAAGGTGATGGGGAGAAGTGGTTGACATTCTGCCACTTAGGGTCTGCAATAATAGTAAAACAAAACCTTACAATTTATAGTTGTTAGATAATAAAGTAAATTTTGTTGTGTTGTGTGCTGTTTAATATAATACCTCCCCATCTCTAAGGCATAACATTAACTGCCTCCCTGCAAACCATTTAACCTTATCTATCCTCCCCACATTCTTAGGAAGGCTCCCAGGCATCTGAAAGTTCCTGTGTTTCTTGCTCACCAGCTGCAAGGTCACAAAGCAATAGGCTCAAAATTGTGAAATGTGTTTATCAAAATGTTACTTTTCAAATATAAAGTGCATCACAAAACATATCATCAGTTAATTAACTGTTCCTTGTTCTGGCTTCTGTAAAACCTGCTTCCAGCTTCATCATCCTGTACCACCTAGGTGCATAAAAGGCACCCCATTTTCTTTGTCCTTTGCTCAAAATTAAAAAGTGATTCCACTGAGCCTGTAATCACGTAAAATAAGATCCTCCTGCAACACCCATTGGTCTTTCCAAATCTCTAATTTCCCACTACAGTCTAGACAAGGGTGGAGATGAAGCTGAGGAGGGTGAACAGCTTTGGATGAAAGGCTTGAAGGGCCTGGGTGCTCCATGAATCTGGAGAGTTGAGTATGAAGAAAAAGGGAGGAAGCTGTAAGAATGGGATGTTTTCACTGGAGGCAGGCTCCAGGGTCCAAGAGGCTAAGATTTTGGAAGTGGAGCAGTTGACCTTGGGACAATGAGACCAGGGTGCTGGGAGGCTTGTCCCCAGGATGCCAGCAGTGCTTAAGGTGAGGAAGAAGCTAGTGATCCAGTTGCCAAAGTCTGATGACTGTAGCAGGATTTCCTGGGAGGTAAGGACACGAATACTATGAGAAGAGTCAGTGAGTGGTAGGTGAAGCCAGGCAGCACAGGAGCCAACAGGGAGGGACTTTCAATGTGACAATGAAGATCTGGGAGAATATTCCAGCTCTAGTATGTGGGGCACAGGAATATATGCACTCCCCATTCTAGAGGGCTACAAAGGAAAGCACTGATGGTACGGAAGGGTGAGCTTTTGACAAGGCAAGTGGATGGAGAGAGTCTCTTTCAGTGGCATAGCAGGGAAGCAGAGGCATGGACCAAGGTCAAAGAGGAGGAGATGAGAACCCTGGAATTAAGTGGTTTTGATTTAAAAGCTTTGATGCAGAAACATTTTCTTTTATTGGAAGAAAAACAAAGCTATAAAAGCGGTGGGGAGAGGGTAAGGCATGGTGCATTGACCAATCTGGCCCCTAGGAGCACCCAAAATGCAAAACAAGCCAACGAGCCCCACAGATGCCAGGAAACATGGAGATGCCTGTGGCACTGAGCTGGTTGGTGTCCTGCCATCTCTCAGTTTAATACTTCTTTGTAGGACAACCCCAAACTAGCAGCTTCTGCTTAGCATGATGAAGCTCAACTCACTTGAGTGCACGGTGCTTCTAAGAATCTTCTTTCTCCAGGGCTAAAATCACACTGGAAGTTGTAGGACAGTATCTTCTTGAGTGGGACTCACAGAACTGCCCCACATTGAGCTTCTTAAACTTTCTCTTTGACTCCCACTATATGCATCTTCTAGGCTTTCTCACAGCTTTGCTTGGCTGCAAAATCCCCAAAGAAATCAATGTTGAATTTTGTCTCCCCACAACCCATTCCCTGTTTCCTGACTCCTGCTGGAGATAACCACACAACTGTGTGGATTAACATAGCTACAAACACCTGAAGTCTTGCTTTCTACCTTATCAAGTAAAATGGAGACCAAAGGGTATGATCTTCTTCAATATATTTAAATCTTCCTATAATCTTTTCCAGTGTACCTGCAGTTCTAGTTTTCTTGCTATTTTCTGCAGCATCAGAGTGAACCTGTACTCTGTGCCCACGGCCACCTGCTTTGCTGCTTTGCCTGTACTTTTGACCACAGCTCCTGTCACTTTGACACATTAACCCACCCCTCCGTCTCTTTCCCTGCCTTGGCTAATATCCTTAATCTTTCTATCTCCTTACAGTTTCTTCGTCTTAGTCTATAAACATGGTTACTTCTTTCCCATCCCAACTCTCATTTAACCTTGAACCCCAATTACCCACTTCTCAAACCACTGCTGAAACTGCTCTTTTGATGTCCCAGCATCTCCCTAGTAGCCATATCTAAAGGATTTTTTTGTACTGAGTTTTCTCTAGCTTTCCTCTAATCTGATACTGTGAATGACTTTCACCTTCTGTAAATGTTGTACACTGGCTTTCTGAACTCGATAGCCTCCTGATTTTTCTAGTTCCTTTCCAACCATTTATTTTCTTAATACTTCAGGAGCTTCCTGTCTTCTGTCCGTTTTTTTTTTTTTTTTTTTTTTTGAGATAGGTTCTTGTCCCATTGCCCAGGCTGGAGTGCAGTGGCCTGATCATGGCTCACTGCCGCCTCAACTTCTGGGGTTCAGGTGATTCTCCTACCTCAGCCTCCCAAGTAGCTGGGACTATAGGTATGTGCCACCACAGCTGACTAATTTTTTGTAGAGACAGGGTTTCACCATGTTATTCAGTCTGGTCTTGAACTCCTGGGCGCAAGCGATCCACCTTGGCCTCCCAAAGTGGAATTACAGGCATGAGCCACTGTGTCTGGTCTTCTTGCAAGTTTTTGCCGTTTGGGTTCTCTTGGGTGCCGTCCTTAGCCCATGGTCCTCCATCCTGGAAGAACTCATAGAAACCCATGACCTTAATTACCATCTAGATGCTGGCAGCATCCAGGTGTCCATGGGGAACCCCAGACATGTATATTCAGCTGCCTCCTAGACATCCTACTCCAGGTCCCACAGACACCTCAGCCCAATGACTCTAACACTTGGCTCATCTTCTCCTTAAACAAGCTCTGTTTCTGGTGACTCGAATGCCACATGTGCCACTGAATGCTAACCACCCCCCTCCCCCGCCTGCCAGCTCTAAATCACCACCGAGGCCTGCCAACTTTTCTTCCTAATTAATTTTTACATTTGTCCCTTACCTCCATTCCTATTGAAAACATTCTGTTTGGGTCTTTATTACTTTTCAGCTTGCTATTGTCACAGTCTCCTGACTTATCGCTGTCTCTAATCTTGTTCCTATTAAACCCACCCTTCACACATCTGCCATGATGATGTGTTTAAAATGCTGATCTGACCACATCACTCCCCTTCCTTAAGCTCCTCCAAAATCTTCGCATGTCTATAGGAGAAATTTCCTAACTTTCAAAGCCCAGCACTAACCAGCCCTCTAGGTCTCTCTGCCTCCTCTGTCCTTTTTTCCTGCCTGACTGCCTCACGTTTATGCTCTGACAATACTGGTGGCCTCGGCATTCTCAGCCCATATGGGGCTCCTGCTCACATCACACTTCTGCTTAGATGGGCCTCTTGATGAAGATGCTGACTTTCCTCTTCCTGCCCTTTCTTTGAATACTTCATACTCAACCTTTAGGACCCAGGTCAGGTGAAACCTCCTCCACTAAGCTTCCTGGAGCCCTTAAACAGCTTCTGCTCAGAGTCCTCCAAAGTCTGCCAACAAATGAGTGCTGTGATGTAATGAAAAGAACAAGGACTGTAGAGGAAGCATGGCCTGGATTTAAGTGGCAGCACTGAGGCCTTGGGAAAAGTATTTTCCAATTTTGAACTGCAGTTTTGCCATCTATGGGTTGGGGATAATGATATTTAATTTACGGAGATAGTAGAAAGATTATCTTAAATAGTGTACAGGTAGTGTCAGGCCTATAGTAGGTACTCAGTAAATGGCAGTTGTTATTGGCATCTTCATTACTGTATTACAATACTTTTTATAACCCACATATAGAGGGATGCTCACTTTTCATGCCTTTTAATTTTTTGTTCTTAATGCATGAAGGATCACCTGGGAATGTACTGCCTTTTGGGCGTAGGTTCTTCTAGGCAGCTGTTGCTGATCAATGGTGACTTTGCCTTTAAGAGGCAGTGATTGAAGGGTAAGAAATGGATGTCTCTCCAGCATTGGCTGTGCAACCTGATGGGGGAGCAGTTCCTGTGTCTTCCTGAAGTTTTTCTAGTCTTCTTGAGACCCAGCACTACCACAGTGGAGGCATATGTTGATTTATGAGGGGCTGCGTAGATGTCAAAAGAACAGAAGAGAGCGGACTGAATGGAGGTGATATCTGCATCGAATATGCGAGTTCCCTTGTACCTGCCCAGGGAGGGCATTACAAATGGAGGTCTTTGAAAAGTGGACGTCTCAGATGGATGCTCCCTATTTTCTGATCTGTTTTCTCTTCCTTTCGTCCATTACCTTTCACAGGAAACTCAACCCTTTCCCACACAAAGTGTACGCCCTCAACGCCTGCACCTTACAGATTTGAATGCCTCTTGCATTGGCTGAATGCTCATGGGGCCTGTCCTGATTTTCATTGCTGCCTCTGGCTGGGTAGAGCTGGACTTTAATTCTCAAAATAAGGATGGAAGTGGGTGGTCTAATTTCAATGTGATCTCTCCATAACTTTGAACTAGAGTGAAGCTTGCCTTGCAAAGGCAGGCAACACAGTTGAAGCATGAGGAAAGTCTATTTCTTCTGTTGGTGTAATTGATTCAGCCTGTTGCAAAGCAAGAAAACCTATCATTTGTGATGAGGAGTATTCCATTGTACCATGGTGGCTACCAATGCCCTTAAGCCTCACTCAGCTGGTAACAGGTTTGTGAAAAAATTATTTAGTTTTTGAAACAGGGACTTGCTTTGTTGCCCAGGCTGGAGTGGGTGATATGATCATAGCTCACTGCAGTCTCCAACTCCTGGGCTCAAGTGATCCTCCCATCTCAGCCTCTCACATAGCTGGGCCTAAAAATTAGCCACCACACCTGGCTAATTTTTCAAAAAATGTTTTGTAGCGATGGGGTTTTCCTACGTTGTTCAGGCTCGTCTTGAACTCCTGGCCTCAAGTGATTCTCCTTGGCCTCCCAAAATGTTGATATTGCACATACGAGCACCACCCTTGGCCCAGTAACAGTTTAATTAGATTTCTCGTAGTTTTAAAATATCCTTTCCATAGAATGGGGGAGAAGGAGTCATACTTCATTTTGATGCATATAATTGTCTGTGAATGTGCTTGTATTGCAGAGTAGCTTGTGGATTTCTTGAGGGTAGGAGACATGTTTTATTCATTTTAGCTCTCTCAGTTGATCTCACGTTGCTTGCCTCATGGAAGGTTTTAATGCATGCTTGTTGACTTTGTGAATGAATTCCAAAGTTTAATGAGAATTTTTAAAAACTTTTCTTTTTTTTGTATACATCTGGAGCCTCAACTTACGAAGGATTTTTCCCTAGCTCAGCTCTCCCCTTCCTGGGAGGCTCAGTATCTATAAGTCAGGTGGTCTTTGGAATTCCACACCAGGCCTGTAGAACATTTCAGAAAGTGGTTGGCTGTTGATACTCATTAATTAACTCAGCAAGTATTTACTGAGGTCCTACAATGTGCTTGGAAATGCATTAGGTGCTGGGACCAAAGGAAGTTAACAACCCAGAGAGCCCTCCTAGAATTGACAACTTTGCTCTTTAGGCAGTAGGGAAAAGTGAGTTTTAATGAAAGGAGGCACACATGGTGTGATTTCAGAGAAATTTTCCCTTGCTTCAGCTTGATATTTAAAATGGTCTTCTATATAACCTGCTGGACAGGTAACAGATACTAGTGATTAACACACTTGTAGGAAAAGAGGATTGGAGAGCAGGCCTTGATTTGAGAGGAGGGAAAGACAGTGAAGCCCCCTGGCTACTATGTTTGGAGAAACAGGATGCTCCTTGTTGGGGAAGGGAGAAAATGAGGGATCAGGGATCCTGGTGACTCATCTGGAGGAGTAGGGCGAGGCAGTGCAGAGTTGACAGTCATTGGGTTCTCAGCTCTGCCACTCACAAGTGAGTTAACCTCTGGCAACATCTCCAAAATTCTAAGGTTCTTTCATCTTTTTATTTATAACATGGAGATTATAACATTCACTTTTGTGAAGTTATTATTTTTTCACTCTGACAGTTTGCCTAGATCTGTTTGACTTGTGAGCAGAGGCATTATTCTCTGTTGGAATGCAAACAGTGTGGAAAAATAGAAAACTATCGTTGATTATAGGCATGTTGGTAAGAATTGGGGTTTATCAGATAAAGTGGTCACCTTGGAAAATAAAGCCAAACACCAAGATTAATGCCTCCTAGCTAGGCTAGATGTGCATGTAGAGAAGGGAGGATAAGTGTTTTACAGACATGAGCCTGAGTTTATTCTGCATTGAGGGGAGGCTTGAGCAGCTACATATATAAAGAGGGAAGGAGGGCTCTGAAAATAGTAGGAAGGTCCAGGGTTTCAGATGGGAGCACGAACTTGCTCTCATGCCTCCTTCACAGGAGATTGGGCTCAGTGCCTCTCTCTATACACATCCGCTTTTATGTTTAACATTGTGTGAACTTCTCATAGGAATATAAGATGCTTCTATGAGAAAGTCTGCATTCATCAAAGGCAACATTTTGCTATAGGGAAGTAGAGATAAGAATATAAAAAATAGATAGGGAGGAAGAGAGACAGAGAGAGAGGAAGGAGAAGGGGAAGGGGAAGAAGAAGGGGAGACAGGGAGGGGAGAGGAGGAGAGGAAAGGCAGCGAAGGGAAAAAGAAAAGGAAATGAAAGGAAATAAAGGAAAAGGGAAGGAAAGAAAAATATATCTGACGGTCAATGTTATGTCAAGTATAGCCTATCCTGATCTGATGGCAGCATGAATATCTTGTTCCATTTATGGGGGCCACATTTTATGAAGTACATTTGTAAATTTCAGTAACTAGAGTTGTGAGAAGCCATTTGGGAAATTACTTTTAAAGCAAAAACAAGGATGTTTAACTTGGAGAACACTCTCAGGATCTTTAAATGAAAGTTATTTTCAAACATCCGAGGCAGAGCCGTGGGGAGAGGAAGCAGGGGCTTGCCCTCTGTATGTTAGGGAACTCTGGGCGAAGAAGGGTCTGTGAGGGTCAGGGTCTCTTGATCCAGGATCCTGGAAGTCTGGCATGTTGGAAGGGCTTCTGTCTGTGGGAAATTAGGCTAGATGACTTCAAAGTTCTCTTCTGGATCTAAATAGTTAACTAACTGCTTTGAGTGCGATGAGTCTTAGACCAATCTATTATTAAAAATACTTTAAAATCCAATCATAAAATACATGTGCATTATAAAAGATTTGGGAAGTAAAAATATAAATATGTAGAAAAAGTATTGTTCATAATCCTATGTAATTATAATAATTATAGCCAGCCCTCAGTATTGTGGGTTCCACATCTGCAGAATCAACCAACTGTGGATGGAAAATATTTTTTTAAATCCCAATAAATAATAACAACGATAGAACAATAAAAACAATACAAGTAGAAACAACACACTGTAACAACTATTTGTAAAAAAATGATACAAACAAAAACAGCATAATAATTATCACAATACAGTATAGGAAGCATTTAGCATTTACATTGTATTTAGCATTGTATAAGGATAAGTATTAGATAAATATTAGCATTTAGCATTGTATTAGGTGTTATAAGTAATCCAGAGATGATTTACAGTATAGGAGAGGATGTGCATAGATTCTGTGCAATTATGGTGTCATTTTAGATCAGGGTCTTGAGCATGGGCAGATTTTAGTATCAGAGGGAGGTTCTGAAACCAATACCTGCAGATAAGGAGGGATGATGGTCCTAATATTTTGGCATGTTTATTTTCAGTCTTTCCCTCCACATTTTACGGAAAATTGAGAAGCGGATGAAATCTCTGGTGCTTGCTCCTGCCTTCTCCCTTGCTTCTTTTCTGTTCATCCTTCATCCAGTTACTTTGGGATGGTGTATTACTCAGGGTTCTCCAGAGAAAAAGAACCAATACGAGATCTCTGTATGTGTGTGTGTGTGTGTGTGTGTGTGTGTGTGTGTGTGTCTCCCTACCTGCCTACCTATCATCATGTCTATCATCCATCTATCATCTCCATTATCATCTATCATCTATGTGTCTATTTTCATTATTGTGTGTCTATCTATCTATCTGCCTGCCTGCCTGCCTACCTGCCTGTCTGTCTGTCTATGAAACTGGTTCACATGGCATGGAGACTGAGAAGTCCCATGATCTGACATCTGCGAGCTGGAGACAGGAAAGCCAGTGGTACAGTTCCAGTCTGAGTGTGATGCCTGAGGATCAGCAGAACTGATAGTGTGAGTTTTAATCCTAGTCCAAGTTTGAAGTGCTGAGACCTGGGGAATGATGATATAAGTCCAAAGGCCTGGGAACCAGGAGCAGCAATGGCATTAATCCCAGTTCAAAGGCAGAGGAGTGATGTCTCTGCTCCTCCAGCTGTCAGGGAGAGATTGCATTCAGATGTGGACTGTGTCCAGAAACACCCTCTCCAGCATCCCCAGAAATAATATTCAACCAGATATCTGGGTATCCCATGGCCCAGTCAAGTTGAAACATAAAATTAACCGTCACAGAAGGTGAGACTCTTATTGATGGAAGTAACAAAATATAGAGAAGGCCTTCTATGTAACATGTTGTCCCTGTTTTATACAGGTCATACCTGTGAGTTTGGGGGATCAAATTCTAGGGTCAGAAACTAGAAGTTAACCTCAATATCTGAGCCTTTGTCTGTGCCTTCCCCTAACTGATGCATCTTCTGGCAATGCCTGTGAACCTGGGCTTGTGGCAGGATAGCTCCCCTTGCTCTACTGCCAACCGCTCCTCAGCCCATCTGATGGGGCCAAAGCTGGCTTCGGCTGGGTAATGTTCTCATAAGCCACATTTTCAGTGGAGCTTTGTACCTATTACATGCTTGTGACAAGTTTTAAAGAAAAATTTTGATATTCGTTTATTATAAATGATTGTTATTAAGCACTCTAAAAAGGCAAGTTTATTGGATAACCTCATGGTTCTTTAACTAAGATGACTTGTTCTTCCATGATGGAACCAATTTTTCTTTTTTGAAAAGTGCTTGAAGGTATTCTCCATGCACCTCTCAGAACTGCAAGAAGTGATTTTTTTAAAAAGTCAACTGTGATGTTTGGCTCATTATGAAAATGCGATATGAGTTACAACTCAGTTTATTTTAGATGCAATTCAAATCTTATCTTTATAATTTTATAATGAGTAATTTCAGTGTCAATCTGTCTAGGAAGTGGTTGGCTTTCAGGTCAGGAAAGGAACACTAATCCAATAACATATCACTCTTCCACTCCTCTTTGAAGTCTTTCACCAGCAACTCTTCCCGCTCAAGCAAAGTCACCAAAAATTGGCAACCCATTAACTGGTAGGTACTGTATGTTCCAGGAGTACCTACCTCTCCCTCCCATACCCTATCACATGGATACTTTTTAATCTGTCAGGTAACAATGAGCTCCTTAAATTATTTGTCTGAATTGACTCTCTGTAAACTAGCTAAAAGGAACTACATACCAGAAAGGCCAACAACTCATAAATCTTCCTTGGGGGTCAGGGCAACTTTTAGAAAGGAATGGTTGGATCCAAGAATTGAGTGGATAGAGTGGGTCTGAAAGAACCATTGTAGAGAATTTGATAGAAAGAACTGATTGAGAATTATATAAAAGAAATGCCAAGGAGCATTGAAGGCTCAATATTCTTCTTGAGTTGGAAAAAGAAATGTACAATGTTCAGTTATAAAATACCTCCAGCAATTTACCTCTTACTGTGGTCTTGTTGAGGTATTTGTATTAATTCTTGTTAAGAACTTTGTTTTGACTAGAGTCACATTTTGAATAATATGCTCCTGGAGTATACTGTTAATTAATAGAGTAGCCCAATAATTGTAGTTTCTGTTTTTCAGAACGACCTCTCTTTCTTCTCCTCTCTCTACCTATAAATATCACAGAAGAGAAAGAATAAGAGAACAGTGGATAGAATGTCTCTAATGATGAGAAGCATGCGCTTCGTGTTATTTTATTCTTCTGAAATGTAGATTTCATGGTGACTCTTATAAAGTAAAACATTTTTGAATTCCTTTTCCGGTGGAGAATTGTTGGAAATACTTTGGACCTTGTGCTTTGTTAGTTAAATAGTTTCAGCATTTCTTATAAACCAAAGAGTTTTATAGACATCTCAGGAAATTTTGCGAAAAGTATTTCTTCATATATGTGACACAGAGCAGAATTTTTAACTGAATTTATATAAAAATATTTTAGAACTGAGATTAAACTAGTATCATGACACACGGTTTGCATATAAACAACCGATATAATACTTTTAAAGCACTCCTCTCTGTTTTCAAAGCAGATGGTCTAAAGGCATCTGTCTGTTTATTATTATTATTTTTTTAATGGAGGTGCTTAAAGCAATCTCAATAAGACAAACTTAGGAGTACAAAAAAGTATCAAGGAACGTAAATTAAAGACCTTAAAATCCAATCTCAGAGAGGCAATCACTGTTAATATTTCCTTCCAATCTTTTTTCTATTTATGTTTTAGGTAGTTGCTATGACCCATGGTATCAGTCGTGATAGACTTGGTTATGATGTGGTAGTACTCACCTCCAAGTTTAGATTGTGCAAGAGTGCAGTTGCTTATTTCTCCCTTGCGCTGCATGTCCTTTGCAGATCTATTGGAGACCCTGTACCCATGCCATTATTGCCTTTACTCAGAGTAGTCATGGTCTGTAACATTTCTGCTTACCATAGCAGGGTGAAAAGAGTTCACTGAATGGCCACACACTGGAAGTGAAACATTTGCACAGGAAATGACGCATATTGCTATGCTCGCAAATCAATGGCAAGAACTGATCACGTGATCTAATCCAACCATAGACCCATATTATCATGCATACTTTATTAAACAATGAAACTATTATTAAATAATACTTATAAAGCTTAGTTTGAGTTATTGTATAAAATCCACAAAATTACATATCTTTTCTTTCTTTCTTTCTTTCATTTGAATCAGGATTTTGCTCTGTAGCCCAGGCTGGAGTGCAGCGGTGAGATCTTGGGTCACTGCAACTTCCGCCTCCCATGTTCAAATGACTCTTCCACCTCAGCCTCCCAGGTAGCTGGAATTATAGGTGTGTGCCACCATGCCTTGCTAATTTTTGTATTTTTAGTAGAGACAGGATTTCACCATATTGGCCTGGCAGATCAGAATTACAAATCTTTTCAAATTAGTCTATAGTCATACTTTCAATGAATTTCTATTGGATTGTCAACAGTTCATTTGCATTGGTTACATTGATTGATTTTGGTGATGTAAAGGAATGTTTCCCCCCACTTTAGATGTTTCCTTCCATCGTGTGGGGATCTACCAGCTTGATGCTTGTGTCCTTTAGTTAGTTACTTTGATTGGTGAATTTGGAAGGAGAAATTGGGCACCATAGCTGAGGCCTTCCTGTTCCTTACTCTTGAGACGGAGCTGCCTATAGCAAGTGTAATCTGCTCTTCTCCCCATGCTGTTCAAGGCAGTCTACCCTGAAAGAGCTGGGATGACCCATCATCCAGGTTTGCTCAGGACTTAGGTGTTTATTGGGATGTGGGACTTTCAGTGCTAAAACAAGGACAGTGTCTTGTGAGTGCCTGGTAAAATATGGACAATCCTGGGATCCAAGACAAGAAAGCCTATTCGTTTCATTACCTTAGCCACCCACAATCTCTACTATCACATTTATCAGTAATAAAGATAATAATTTAGTCTGTAATTAAAGAGAGGTTTTACTTTCATTTCTCAGTTGTTCCAGAATGAAGGCCAGTAAGAGAGATGCTCTTTAGGGGGCCTCTTAAACCTGAATGCTGGGATTAGCACTGTCCTCATTTGCCCTTTCCCCCATAGGTCTTACCATGAATGGAGCTGGCAGCCTCCCCAAATAATGAATCCAGATCTGAAGTTACACTTCTCCAAGATAAACATCCCCATGGGACTAATAAGCTTTATCTGGTTGAGGTCTAAGATCAGAGTTTATTTATCTGTTTGGCTTCTGTAGTGTAATTTCTCCAAAGCCCAATAATGTTTAGATAAACAGACCCGTTGTGATTAAGGGGGAGGGGGTCAGATCAAAGTAGAGGCAGAAGGTCAGGGTGAGAGGAAATCAGTCAAGAGGATAAGAAGGAGGACAGTTACTCAGACAGCCACATCACTTTGAGGAGGGCCAGGTGGTGGGCAAATCACAGAGCACTTTTTGATTCTTGAATGCATGAGGTACCTTTGACAGTATAGCTGGATTCACTTCAAACATGGAGAACTGAGAGAAGCAGCAATAATCTGCTTTTTATTTATTTATTTATTTAATTTTAATTTTTTTTTTTTTTTTTTTTGAGACAGTCTTGCTCTGTCACCCAGGCTGGAGTGCAGTGGTGTAATCTTGGCTCACTGCAACCTTCGCTTCCTGGGCTCAAGTGAGTCACATGCCTCAGCCTCCAGAGCAGCTGGGATTATAGGCACTTGCAACCATGCCTGGCTAACTTTTGTAGAGAAGGGGTTTCTCCATGTTGGCCAGGGTGGTCTCGAACTCCTGACCTCAGGTGATCTGCCTGCCTCAGCCTCTCAAAGCACTGAGATTACGGGTATGAGCCACCATGCCTGGCTATACTCCTGCTTTTTAGGCACAAGCATTGTCACATATGCAGCTTTCTTTTACTTTTCATAAATCACCAAATATTCCAGTTCAAACAAGAATAACAGGAAACAAAACCTCCTTCAATGATTTAAATGTTCATCTGCTCTGCATATTTGTGTACTTCTCAGTTTTACAAATAGGATCCCTTAAATATTTTTAAGATTTACCGTGGCTGGTGTTGAGCTGCTTTTACCATGCCCTCGCAATGGCGACATGCATTAGGTTTGGCAGCTGGCATGGCGCAGCCCAGGCCAGTCAGCACAGATACTAGGTACAGATCACTGGTATGGCCCTGCAGGTACATACAAGCTGCAAATCAGCCCTACATATATGGGAAAATGTGCATTGTCTTGTTAATACCTCTCTGGGTGTAACTTGGATTCCTAAATTTTCTGGCTATTTCACAGTGTCTGAATCTAACCTACTCTCTGGAACACTAAGCCTACTATCTTTTTATTTTTCCTTCTTGTAATATAGGTTTTCTCAAAGAGGGATGCTCTAGACACCTTGTTACTCGGACATGTTGAGTTGGAATTCCTGGGGTGAGGGCTAGGTGTCTGCCTGTTCACGAACTCCTCAGATGATTCTGAACCAGCTCATCAAAAGTGGGAGGATCCCTCTACACGTGATTTTCTCCGTTTATAAAGGGACACTTGTAATGTGACTGCAGCTACCTCCAGCTGTGCCTCTCTCCCTTGCCTTTCATTTTATAATTTTCTCTCTTAAAGACTGACCCTTATTATTGTTTGACATTTTGAGATCATCAAACTTAATCTAAGCAATCATTCTTTTTATTGTCTCAGAAGCAGTCAAGTTTGTCGAGAGTAAACATAAGCCTTTGCCAGAGATAAGATGCATAGACACAGTCTTTGGTCTCTTTTTTTTTTTAATGTGCAGAGGAGATTTTTCTCTTTTGAGTCTCTGTAGATTAAAAAAATAAGCAAAGAAGGGAAATCAGCCGCCCCCAATCCCAATCCATGTCTCCTTCCACTTTTCTGGAGGGAAGGTGAGAAAGAGGTGCTAGTTCTTTTGTTAGAAACAGAAAAGGCAGGTGTTAGTTTTCTTCCCCACAGGTCAATTTCATGGTCAATAAGTTTATGCACATATTTATTCTACTTTAGAAACAGATCATCAACAGAGCTGGTGGTTTCTGTAATTGTTGATCAATGTCTGGTTTTAAATTAGGTTTTAGGACCTTCCAGCAGTTTGTGGGGTTAGAATGACGTTAGCAATGTTCATGAGTTTGATCTCAGATGTCAAAAATGCCCACCATGTCTTCTAAAATGGATCCCAAATAGGCCTGTGGAAGAATTCAGACAGGGACTTTGCAGACCGACCAAGCTAGATGTGAGCGTGGTTTCCGTGGACAAGCTGCTACCACACCATTTCTAAGGTGCCTGCTTTATGCCGGTTCTCTGGAGGTCTAGGAGAAGATAAGAATTGGTTCTTGACTTTTTAGTGACACTGAAGGTAAATGATCAAAATGCATGAAATGAGAGAAACACAACAAAAGGCAGCAGAAGATTATCCAAACCATAGATGCCGTAGGAGCTCAAAGCAGAGAGGAACCACTGGGCACTGGAGTGGAAAGGCAAAGCTTCTCTGGGAAGATGCACATGAACTTCACCTTGAAGGATCTGAGAGGGCAGAGGGGAAAAGGAAGGACATTGCTGACCCAGGTGAACCTGAGCAAGGCTGGTCTGTGTGGGGATCAGCCTGCCCACAGCGAGGGCTCACTTTGGGGTCTGCAGGGAAAAGGCTGAGAGGACCCCAAAAGACACGCAGAGAGGCTAAAATCAAACAGAGAGAAGTCCGATGTTTCTCAGTGGGAGAAGTGATGTGTTTCAGGAAGAGCTTTTGTGGTCTAGGTGAAAATTGCTTTATGACCCAGGAATTTACTGCAGTTCCACAACTTAGCAACTACATTGCTGTACTTTCAGGAGCTGCACTTTGACCCGGAGCTGCATCTCCCCCTTCAACATATTTCCTGATTTTCTGTAGCCTTTCCTTATGTCCAGGCTTTGACTGGTCAGAAAGGTTATGTCCTTGTGTTGAAGCAGGTTTCTAAAGTTGGTCCAGGTGCTCGCCCTTCAGTTGCTGGATCATGGGAAGTGTGGGTGGCTCTAGGACAATGTTTGGGAGAGGAGAGTTAGAGAACTCTTTCTCCTTTTTTAAAATTTTAATTTTTGTAGATTATTTTATTTCTTCCTTGATGATTTAGAGGGACTATCTTCTAACTGGTACAAGTATTTCATACATAATACCTGGCCATTTTCTAACCCATTGAGTAATTTGTTGCAATAAGCTACCTCACGTCTTTCAGCAAGAAATACATGAAATTTGAAGAGTAAAGACATTACATAATAAAGTAGGACACAATTAAAATTTGCTTTAAATATTTATTTGGGGGGATAGGACACCACACTTCCACTCAATGAAGAGAAACATTTTTATATCCAGAGGTCTTTTTTTTTTTTTTTTTAAACACCTATTATGCCATAAATTCATAGGGAATAGGTTCCGGCAGCACAGGCTCCTTCCCATTGGTTCTCACTGAGTGCGTTTCTCTGGGTGGTGCAGGTTGGCACTTCGGTTGAACCCAGGTACTTTTCTCTTTGGCTTCTTTCCTTTTCTGATCATTTTCCTTCACGCGTTTCAGGAAGCTATTTCGGTTCCTAGAGTGCTTAATGTGCTCAATACACATATTAATTACCTTGGCAGGAGTCTTGGCCTTGTTTGTTTACAGTGCCAACAGCATTCTGGGTAACAGTGTAGACTCTTCCAGTTTTGCCATGGTAATGCCTGTGAGGCATTCCTTTTTGAATAGTACCCATTCCCTAGATGTCTACAATATCACCTTTCTTACAGATTCACATATACGTGGCCAAAGGAACAACTCCATGTTTTCTGATAGGCCTAGAGCACGTATATCAGGTGCCTCTCCTCTTTCCCTTTGTGTTGGTGATTTTGACGAATTACCTGAAGATGAACTTCTGGCCTAAAGCATTTTTTTTTTTTTTTTTTAAGAGGTGGAGTCTCACTATGTTGCCTAGGTTAGTCTTGAACCTCTGGCCTCAAGCAGTCCTCCTACTTCAGCCTACCAAGTAGCTGGGATGATAGGTGAGAGCTACCATGTCCAGCTTCATTAGTCATTCTTTAAAACCAACCATTAGGGACATATGGAAATATTTTAACAGCTAATGCAGCTGTACTGAAGAAGACTGATGAGTTCTCATTGATATTTAGTTCTTGGCGATAAGTTTCTCTCATTTTATAGCTGAAAGTAGAGAGTGGAGAGGCTGAATGGTATGTTCTAAATCATGGTTCTGTATTAGATTTATCATTTGATCTTGACGTCCTGTTTTTACCTTGTTAAAAGATTTCCTGAATTTCAATTTACAATATCAAAGACCTGGGCTCAACCTAATGCCCATCAAATGGTAGACTGGATAAAGACAATGTGGTACATATGTATCATAGAATACTGTGCAGCCATAAAAAAGAATGAGATCATGTCCTCTGCAGGAACATGGATGGAGCTGGAGGCCATTATCCTTAGTAAGCTAACATAGGAACAGAAAATTAATTATTGCATGTTCTCGCTTATAAGTGAGAGCTAAATGATAAGAACACATGGAAACGTGGCAGAGAATAACACACACTGGGGCTTGCCAGATGATGGAGGGTGGGAAGAGGGAGAGAATCAGGAAAAATAAGTAATGTGTACTAGGCTGAATACCTGCGTGATGAAATAATCTGTATAACAAACCCCTGCATTGTGAGTTTACTTATGTAACAAACTTGGATGTGTACCCCTGAACTTAAAAAAAAAAAAAACATGTAAGGAAGAATAAATTTTTCTGTCTCAAAAAATATTTTTCAGAAAAAGTTTGAATGGGAATGGGAAAAGAGAGCAGAAATGGAAAGGAAAAATAATACTCCAGAACAGTAACGTAACTAAACATTCTCAGTCCACAAAGGACTGCAGAGCAGGTAACGGCAGGTCTGCTGGGAAGTGAAGCTTGGGAGGTATTTGCAACGATGAAGAACTCTTGTAGCATCTCATTGTTGAATGGAGGAGTGAATGGTGAATGGAAAAAAAAGAGCAAGGCCCTGAAGGGGGAGCTCAGAGAACAAGTTCTAGCTCTAAAATTGATAGGCAAAGCTTCTCCAAGATGAATGTGAACTTCACCTTGAAAGATTTGAGAGGGCAGAGGACAAAGGGAGGACACTGTTGACCCAGGAGAATCTGAATAAGGCTGGTTCTTATTCAGGGGATCAGCTACTAGACAGTTGTGGAATCAGGGGCAAATCTATCTTTTTGGAACTTTCTGGAATCAGTGGCAAATTTATCTTTCTGGAAATTATTTCCTTGGGGATAATTATTCCTCAAATGGGGATAATTATTTCTGAACTCCCCGGAGGGGTTGTGGGATCAGATGAGACCGTGACTGTGTATGCACCTGTGAGCATTAAAAGCTTCAGGGAAGAAGATTCTTCATGTCCTTCCGCTCTAGCTTGCTTTGTAACTTTCAGTGTGTTTTCCAGACAACCAGAGTCTGGATGATTAACTGCAGTCAGTGGAGCTGCCTGCTTTTCCTCAAGTGGATCTTTCCTCCTATGCAAAAGCAGTTGAAGTGGGTGTCTGTATGTTCCGTCCTAGCCCTGTGCCTATTTCCTATTGAGGTCAATAGGCCTTTGAGGGGGAGTGGAGATCTTGGGATGTCTCGTGGACTTTCAGCTCCAAGGCCTGCAGGGGCTACTTGGGCAGTTATCACCAGTGTCATCCTGTTATCTGATGCTTCCTGGGGTCACGGTGGTATGAAAACCTGGGAAAACAGACTGTTGACCACAGGAGGCCCGAGGTATCTGAACACTGACCAGGAGCCTGAATTTATCCCAGCCAAATGGCCCCCGGTAACATGAACAATCTGGGAGATGAGCTGGATATTAGAGAGGCCTCCCACGCAGGTTGAGTCATGGAGCAGCCAGAATGTCCTCCTGTGCCAGGGCTAGATGTGACATGGGGTCAGGATTGTTCTGACTTCAGTTTCCTTTACTTTCCTAATCATTTCCTGTCAGTCCTCTCCCCAACATGAGAAATACCGGCCTCTGTTTATGGAACTTGTGGGGCAACTTAGATATTGGGGTCCTGATGCTCTCAGCAGGGAAACACCATGTTGGTAACATTTAACCAAGCACCTGTGTGGATGACAAGGAAATGGTAGAGGAGCTTGGATAGGGAACTAGAACATCCAGGTCCAAGTTCTAGCTGCGACGCTCTCACTCTGCACCTGTGAATGCCGGGGAAGCCCGGCAAGCCACTCAAAACCTCATGAGCTGCACTTTCCTCATCTTAAAATGGACATGAGAATCTTTGTTTCCTGAAGTTTGTCATAAAGATCAAATGATGTTTGAGGAGGTATTTTCAAATCAAGTCACCACTAGTGGTGTAGGGTAAGGGGTTCTTTTCCCTGTTACAATATGAGGGGTGCACTGGGGAAAGCAAGATCACTGGCCCCTCAGATACCAACATTGTGAAACTTTTGGGATGTTGTCAGGGCCCCAAGGATATAACAGGGTCAGCTTGGCTGTCCCGCAAACCTCTGGGAAGTATGTTCTGCTGGATGGCAAGCAGGTCCTAAGGGTAAAAGAGGCAGAAGTGGATTAAGCAGGGTGGCCTCTAGACACAATTGGGAATTATTCGTGTTGTCAGGCAAAGGGGTGGTACTGCTGCTATTTATCTTATCCCTTTGAAGGTTGGCCTCGTGGGTGTGCAGATGTTTTTCTCAGGGCTAGTGTGATGGAATGGTTATGGAACTTAGTGTGAGCGCTAAGCAGGGTGTATGAGCTCTTCACGTTCCAGTCTGCACACAGCCGAGGCTGATTTTGAAGAAGGGAATCCTGGCTAATGTGTGACAGTTGACTTACCTGCCCTTAATCTCACTTCCAGGAAAGGTAAAGTTGCTCCACTCGCACAAAGTGCCAGCAAGGAGCTCTCTCCTGCGTTGATTCAAGGTTGTGTCTCATTGGGGATCTTTTCAGAGCTGGGTTGGAGACAAAATCTGCTTTGCCGAGTCCCCTTTTCTAGGTGTGTTCAAAGGGATATGAAATTCATGTCTGGGACCTGTTACACTCATTCACCACAAACCATTTGGCAGGTATTTTTATCCCAGAATGATTTCCTGCCTTGGAGTAAGGCTGGTCCAGGGAAGTGGGTTTTTCTCTCTGCTCTGCTCTTGTCTTGCAGAGTGACCTGGGCTAACCTACCTGTCCTTTCTGTTACCCAAATCTTCAGCCTTAAAAGATGATGTCCTTTTAATTTAAAAAACAAAGCTAAACAACCCCCTCCCCAAACCACTAATCTTTCAAAATAGAAAAAAATGTGTCTTTTGAAAAGAGGAAATTGCTTTTTATTAGGTGTAAAAACCAACAAAGCAAGCTCCCAACATCTCCAGAGGCCTGGGAGTTGCCATGAACCGCTGACCCCATTCTGTTAGGTTGGCAAACAGCCTCCCCAAGCCCGCTGTCCAAGCAAAACGGTGAGCTTGACTTGTGCCACAGAACAGCCTTGCCTCACATGGAGAGATGTTTCCACATCCTCGGGAGGGTGCCAATATAGCTTTGGCACATGTCTTTGGTAAGGGACATTCATTTGTAAATTGAAAAATATGCTGGAGTGACCTTGAAGGACAATAGTGTAATCACATCATTTAAGAGATGAAGAAAATGTAGCTCAGAAAAGGAGTCATTTGCTCAAGCCATGTGAGGGTCTGTGGAAGTCCTGGAACTAGAACCTCATCCTTCAGAGCAATGGTGTTGCCACTAAGTCCTTGGAGACTTGAGAAGGACTTTCCGGGTGGTGGGGCACAGTCACTGCTCACCAAACCTTCTGGGTGTTCCCCAGTATTCCTTGGTGGTCAGGTTGGGACTGCATGACTAGACTTGGCTAATGACGTCCCAGCAGAAGTGAACAAGAAGTTAACCTTTGTTGTGTTGGGCCGTTGAGATTTTGGAGGTGTTTTTATTATTGTAGCATAACCTAACTTTATCTAGACCTATATGAAAGCTAACTTTGCAAAACCATCTCAGAAGAGCTCACTCTGAAGGTAGAACAATGTCTCACTCAAGGGGTGATATCTTTTATTGAATGGGGGCCAGGATAGGATGATAGTTTTGAGACTTTGCTTTCTAAAACTTGGAAGTATGGATGCTAAGATGTGTATCTCACATCCATCACATGTTAGCTGTATGATTTTGAGCTAATGATATGATTTTGTGTGATATAGACTTTACTTGTTGTGACTCAGTTCCTCATCTCTATAATGTGAATAACAACGGTGATTTTATCATTGACTCGTTGGGAGGATCAGAGAGGATACCACATGGAAAGTTCTTTTGTTTTGTGTTTTTGAGACAGTCCCACTCTGTCACTCAGGCTGGAGTGTAGTGGCGTGATCTTGGCTCACAGCAAGTTCTGCCTCCTGTGTTCAAGTGATTCTCCTGCCTCAGCCTCCTAAGTATCTGGGACTACAGGTGTGTGCCACCACACCCAGCTAATTTTTGTATTTTTAGTGAAGACAGGGTTTCACCATGTTGGCCAGGCTGGTCTCGAACTCCTGACCTCAAGTGATCCACCCAACTCATCTTCCCAAAGTGCTGGAATTACAGGTGTGAGCCACCACGTCAGGCAAGCACTTGGAAAGCTCTTACTGCAGTACGTAGTGCAAAGTATGCTCTCAATATAGATGAGCTCATATTGTTTACTGAATATACACACCCTGAAAAGGCATTGGCTAGATTTTTCAGATGTTTTAAGAATGAATTGACTTAAATTCCATCTTCAAGTTACTTGTCATGTATTATAAGGCAGTAGCCCAGCAGCTGGATGCATATCCATATAAGATAAATCCCAGTTTACAGTCATGGGAAATATGGACTCTCTGAGTACCATAGTTTGAGGTAGCATTAGAGAACCCCAAGTTCCAACTTCTTTACATGACTGCTTCACCCAAGTTCCTGGAGTCTCCAGGATGGTGTTGGAATGTGTCTCACGGAGGAACACATTCAATTTTAGTACTGACAAATATTTGCTCTTCATAAAAGATTGGTATTTGAACTTAGGTTCTGTGGCAGCCAATATGAGTAGAAGATTTCAACATAACTAAGGGCTGTGGCTGAAGTTAATGAATACTCTTCTTTGGGAAAAAAAAATCTTACAACGGAAA
This sequence comes from Sapajus apella, assembly GCF_009761245.1. NCBI lineage: Eukaryota > Metazoa > Chordata > Mammalia > Primates > Cebidae > Sapajus > Sapajus apella. The sequence goes on from NW_022436961.1 coordinate 26,374,038, forward strand.
AATAGTAAAACACTACGTAAAACTCTGTTTCCAAATAAATGGATCACATACCCTGGCTCGGCTAAATGCCTAGAGAAATATTTATTTATTGAAACACATCAACCGCTTTACTACTGTGAGGCTGGCCTTGGTCTCGGGAGGTGGGGGCGGGAATGCAGGGCTTCAGTGTATCTCGCCTGTCATCTGGAACCGTCTTCCTCTACCTTCTAGCACTGTCCCGGCCCCACATGCCCGTCAGAATGGCTCTTAGGAATCCTTACTTTTGACTTTAGTTATTTTTTATACACTGAAAAGGAAAGAAAATGAAAACAAAATATCATCCGAAGGGTCCTAGGCCTTAATTTCTGGAACGGAGATTGTGACTGGCAGAGCGTGTTCCTTTGTTTCTAAGTTCTATCACATCATGAAAAGCAGCTCAAAAATGAGGAATTAGCTTTCTGAACCTCTTGAATGCAAGGTGGTTTTTTTTTTTTTTTTTAAAATAGGAAAGGCCTTTGTGACTAATGACACACACGGGCTAATTCCTCCCCACATTTCCCAGTAGTATTCTCTGTTGTGTGAACCAACTTGTTGTCAAAAATATTCACAACCTGAGCATTTCCATCAGATAAAAAAAGCAACCTGTTTATAAGACGAACTTTGCAGGAGTCTTCCTGCTTCAGTTTCTTCCTGGGATTTTTTTTAAAACTAGATAAAAAGAATCTTTCTTTAAAATGACCTTGTAAATAAATTGTTAGAAGATAAATCTGAGCTAGGCATCGTGGCTCATGCCTGTAATCCCAGCTACACAGGAGACTGAGGCAGGAGGAAGATCACTTGAGCCCAGAAATTGTGACCAGCCTAGGCAACATAGCATGACCCTCTCTCACCCCGTAAAAATATTCCAATGCTCCATGTTCCTTTCCACCATATAAAGTGGTTGCAAGTGGGGAACCCAGGAGGGACTAGAGATGCTACTAAGGGAATATCACATGACACCTCCCAGGAGAATGGAAAGGCCCATTCTCATGTATGCTGTTGTTTTGGGTCTGCCTTTTTTTCCTTTCCTTTTCTTTCTTTCTTTTTTTTTTTTTTTTGAGCTGGAGTCTCGCTCTGTTGCCCAGGCTGGAGTGCAGTGGCGTGATCTCAGCTTACTGCAGTCAGCACCTCCTGGGTTCAAGGGATTCTCCTGCCTTAGCCTCCTGAGTAGCTGTGACTACAGGTGCCTGCCACCACGTCCAGCTAATTTTTGTATTTTTAGTAGAGGCTGGGTTTCACCATGTTGTCCAGGCTGGTCTTGAACTCCTGGCCTTGTGATCCACCTGCCTCAGCCTCCCAAAGTGCTGGAATTACAGCAGCGAGCCACCGCGCCTGGCCCAGGTCTGCCTTTTCTGTTGTGCCAAGGTGCTTAGCCTCCAAAATTGCTGGGCACCGTGCAATCCTGTGCTAATGAAAAAGGAAAGTGATGTGCTACCTTTGCACCCTGACTCCTTCTGAGTCTGAAACATGAGAACCCCTGAGCTGCATGGGTGAAATTTGCCATCAGGAGTAGGAATTCCTTAAGAGAGGAGGGAAAATGTATTGACTTGTCTGGGATACCAAAAATCAAAAAGGACTTGCACTCCCCAGGAGGAAATTCAGAGTAAAAACAAGACTTTCCACCACTTTCTTCCCACAGGGGCAGCAAACACGAAGGGACTTGATATTTTTTCCCTATAACAAACGTGAATATTTACCTTATTGGAAGAGTCCCCAGGAGCTCCTCGAGCTTTTGGAAAATACTGAAATAGTACAGCAAAGAGCACAGCCATCAAAAGATACAGAGCTGTATTTTTTAAAATACAGAATTGCCATCAAGTCAAATAGTTTAATGAAAATAGGCCTGAAAGAGGCCAAGAGAAGGGCTTTGTCTTTGGTTTTGGATGGCACTCTGGAGTCAGTGCAGCCGGGAGAGACCTGTCCAGGTGGTGCAGAGTCAAAGGATCCCAGCCTGAAATCCTGGCACCTGGTTCTACCTCCTTTTATGGTCCCATAGCTGTGTGAACTTGAACATG